>NW_024874393.1:0-1941 GCF_018340385.1 Cyprinus carpio
TCCAATGCCCCCGTTGTTATATTCTACCAAAAGGGTTCAGGATTTACATCGGATGCATGCGGACAGCACTGTGTGTTTTTCCATATCACCTAGCCAGGGACAGACTATAACTATGTCATGAATTTGTACAGCAACGATATATTAAAAATGATAAAATGGTGTCACTCTTGTGAAAGACTAAGATCTAATGCTTGTAATGAAAAATGTTTCCTGTATTCAGTGTGTGCAAACGGTAATGCTTCTATGTCGCATGGTTGAATTATCCATTGTATGTAATTTATTATAAATAAAAACACCTAAAACCTCTTCTGTTTTACGTTTTTATTTAAAATAATAATATATAATATTTAAACAGTAGTATAATAGCATTTTCAGAGAGACTATGAAGCATTTTCACAGAGCATACATTATAAAGAAAATACGCGTTAAATTCTAGCCATTGTCTTCGATCGAGAATGGCGATTTGAAGACGGTTCATCCAACCTCGGAGTCGTAGTATGTGCAGCCTTGACTGGATTTTTTAGAAGGTCGGTAGGCTCGGAGTGTGAGAGATCACTCTAGGCCTGTTTTTTAAAAAGAACCAATCATAATGCCTAACAATGATTCTGCACAGTAGAAAATGGGATGTTTAATTCAGCAAATCCATTGTAGAAACTCCCAACATCCTAGGAGGTCTTCTGTCGCCCCTGACCTGCGCGAGCTGTGACATTTTTTTAACAAATCGGAAAGCATGTGAGAGCCAGAAAGGTTTACTCAAAACATACCTCACCCGACTCATTCCAAGTACAGAGTCTCTCATCGAATGTTCTTAAGAACTTTCGCCACAACATCTTCCCATCCCTCATTAACTCGGGTTCTAGTATCGATGTGGAGTTTCTTTATGATTGGAGTCAGGATTTGTAACGGTGAGCGCGAAAACAGGCTCACGACGCCTCTTGTTTTAACGATTGTCGCGCAACCTGATCCAAATTGATCCAAATCGGTCCTGAGTGAAATATCTTAAGGATCGCATCCAAATCGTTTCACTCTAATCTGCCGAAGGTTCTCGCGGCGGGTTCTAGATTTCAACATCTCCAGTTGGTTCTGGGGATCTAGATATCTCTTCTCGGGTATAATTCCATGCTCAACCCTGTCTAGACTATATTGAAATGGAAATAGGGTACAGCTTAATGCTTTTTTTAGAGTGGTAAAAAAGAAAAACCTCCATTCTGATTAAAACTCGCTTCTAAGTAAGTTATACCGATTTTCTATTGGCAAGAAATTTAATTCTCCGATTTTCTTTAAGTTTTTCGGTACTGCTGTCGGGCCGATAGGAATTGGTACCGTAAAGGGATGTTTAGTGCTATCAAGAGTGCTGAAACAAGAGTCTCGTCGGATCGCATGACTGTAAAATAAGACGACGCCTTTCTAGGAGTAGCTTTATATAGCATCTTTTAGTAGAGTGTAAATGCTTACAAAGCTTGGCAGACATGATGAATGATCAGATTCTTCTTTTCTGAGGTAGACTTCACTTCATGCATCGGAAAGCAATCCCGCTCTGAGCCGACATTGTTCCGTGTTTTTGCTTTATAGTCTATCATAAGGTAACCGTAAGGCTGACTCAGAAAGCATCTTGATAACACTCCATAAAGTATTTTTGCATTGGTCGGAGCATCTGCTTCAGCTAATACCATCACCTGATTAGCATCCTGTGATTTTTAAACAAAATTAAATAATTTGTGTTCAAGTTGATGGTTCTACTTGATTTTACCTTTTGAGCTGAATAAATTTTGCACTATATAAATAGCGCTTAAGATACGGGTGGATGTACAAACTCGTGTGTGGAAACTTTTTCAACCTGACCATTTCCTCGCTAGCTTCACTCATCATATCGCCCAAAATCAGAAGATTAGCTTTGCTAGGTGGTAATAAATGATCATCATTCAGAGACGCGGTATTCCT
>NW_024874394.1:0-1789 GCF_018340385.1 Cyprinus carpio
GTACTCAGTCTATCTAATTTAGGTGAAAAGGTACTTCGTGAGTCAATTAAAATTATTTGTGGTGAAAAGTACTTTGTGAGTCGATTAAAATTATGTTCAAAACATTTATAAAAGTGCAGTTTTGATGATCTGTTTGGAGAAAGTAAAGATCGTAAACGCTCCCAGTGATCTCCCAGGAAAATGTAACAAGTTTAAAAAACTACTTCGTTGTGCTGCACCAGAGGGCTTAGTGAGCACCAGATTGCAGTAGTTAATGCTGGTGCTCACAGCCTCGCTCGGTGCAGTGTCGCCGTGCCTGTAATCCAAGCTGCTGGGAGGTTGAGGCTGGGCGGATCGCTTGAGTTCAGGGGTTCTGGGCCGCAGTGACTATGTCGACCGGGTAAACCGCAAGCAAGTTCTGGTATCGAGCATGGTGCTCCTGGGGAGCTCGAATCACCAGGTCGCCTTAAGGAGGGGCAGAACCGCCCAGGTCGGAGACGGAGCAGGTCAAAGCCCCCGTGCCGATCAGCAGTGGGGTCGCGCATCTCAGAATAGACACCTGCAGTGCAGCCTGAGCCGCATACAGCGAGACTCACCCCGCTTTATGCCATTTTAAGGCCAGACACATACAGGTAAAAACATTGTATTTCATGCATTGATAAGTTTTTTTTTTTTTTGGGAGTTAAAGTGTTGTTGTTTTTTCAGACTAGACGACAACACCAGAAAGAAAATTTCCAAAATACACCTTTAGTTAAGCGTTTTTCACTTCATCTCTTTGCATCTGTAGATTTCAATTGCAGTGCATATCGCTTTTCACAAAATGATTATATATTTTCTCCCAGTCAGAAATCTTCACTTCACCAAACTTTTAAGAAGTTTTATTCCCTATATCAATACTTCCAAGGACTTATGAGGGGTTTGGTCATATATAATTTGCCTGACTGATTTTACACAACATTTTAACCTCTAAAGAGATTGTAGAAAAATGTATACATTTTTATTTTCTGGATATTCCCCTGATTTTGTTAATGCTCTATTCTTCAGTGTCAAAATCATTTTTTGAATCTTTTATTGTTATATCTCCATTACTTTTTTCTCTGTATTTATATTTTGTTATTTTTCTAAACATCACAGTAAAATTAGTGTTTGAGATGAAGTGCTTTAATCTATACATTTGTAGGCCTAATCATTTTTCTCTCAATTTCAGTAAAAGTGAATGAACATGTATAAAAGGAAGGATGGACTGGAATAAAACTAGCTGACCTCTATATAACTTGCACATTCTCCAAACTGTGCTTTTTTAATTATTAAAGCGGATAGTTCACTCAAAAATGAAAAATCTTGTCATCTACTCACCTCTCTGCTTTTGAAACTCTGTGTTCTGCCCTTCTGAATAGCTACGGCAAGCCTTTCGCTTCAGGATGGGGTTACATGATTCATACACTAGAGGGCGCTGTGAGCAAACTAGATTCAATGTTAAATGTTAAATAATCAACGTTTTAGGCAAGGCAATACTTTCACATGATGGCGTATCTAGATGAAATCGATTAGGTGTGTCGTTAAATTATGTTGAAACATTTATAAACAGCACAGTTTTGATGATCTTGTAAACGTACCATGACTGTGAAATGTAACAAGTTTAAAACTAATTCTGTTGTCTGCACTAGAGGGCGCAGTGAGCACATAGATTGAGTAGCAGCGCTGATGCTCGCGGCTCTCGCCGGTGCAGGCGTCGCGCCGTAATCCAAGCTGCTGGGAGGCTGAGGCTGGCGGATCACTTGAGTTCGGGGGTTTTGGCTGGGAGTTGCAC
>NW_024874395.1:0-1818 GCF_018340385.1 Cyprinus carpio
GATGGAGCCACGAGGGCAGTCCCGCCTACCTTCCAGCTGTCAATGGCAACCACTTCCTGCTGCCAGCTGCCGATTTTTTATCTGAAACCTTGCTGATTACTTCTGTATAAAACAGTTTAAAATCACCCAAAGACGCGAGACCTTTATTATACAACTCTTAGACAAAACTGCGAATGACAACAGTTTCCAAGCCAGGATTGGTTAAATAAAATGTTTAAGGTGGGGCTCAACATAGGTGTATTTGCATGCACATTTTAGATACAGTATCTATAAACATATTTTGACTAGTCAAATTGTTAATTCCAGACATCTACATTGCAATTACGCCTAGTCACAAAGCTAAATGCAGATATCTCTAAATATAGTTCTTCCTAGTCAAAAATCTGATTTGGATATCCATAATTAAATTGCAGATATCTTTAAATGGGTTTTGACTAGTCATAATTCCAATTCAAGATATCTTTAAATATGATTTGCCTATTCAAAATTCCAATTCAAGATATCTACAAATGAATTTGGATATCTTTAAAATTTTTGAATTAAGGAAATATCTTAAAATTGTATTTTGACTAGTCAAACCATATTTAAAGATATCTTGAATTGGAATTGACTACTCAAAGCTGCATTTGAAGATGTCAAATGTTTTAATGGAGAATTTGCTGATAAGTAATAGCATTGTAGATATATGGAATGTGTATTATGACTAGTCACTTAATCGGTATGAATATCTTAATTCCAATTCTGACGAGTCACCAATTTACCCAATATAGATATCTGGAATTACTAGTGTGACTATCTGAAATTATATTTATGGATAATTCAAAAAACAAATTTTAAATGCTAAAGCGACTGCGATACCTGTGTACTACTCAGATTTGCCAAAATGGCTATGTGCTGATTTGCAGGGACAATAGAGGAGAGAGGAATTGTTGAGTAAAAAGTTATTTATTTTGTTTTTTCTTAGTGTACAAAAAGTATTCTCAGATTAAGCTTCATAGCGTTACAGTTGAATCACTGATGGCAGATGGACTATTCTGATCGATGCTTTCATACTTTCCTGGACCTTGGATACAGTGTTACTTACTTGGCAGTCTATGGGATAGTCACAGGTATCTCCCCGGGTTTTCATCCAAAATATCTTAAATTTGTTCCGGCATCTAACTGAGCTTTAATGGGTTTAAAACGACATGGGGTAAGTGAATAATGACAAAATGTTCATTTGGGATGGAGTGTCCCTTTATACACTTTCCGTCTTTGCTCCACCAAAACATTTTTGTAAGTAGCCTAAATGCTTTGTTTGGCTTACATAAAAGTCTACAACAGCGGGAGAAGCCAGAACGTAAACAACGGCTATAAGCTTATAATTAACGTTTAGAAATATAATTTATTTAGCGTAAAAATGTATTTTCTTAGAAATATGTGTAAACCAAGTAAAAAGCGGTATGTGTTGAAATCAGCCGCACTGACAGATCATTCGCGCAATCGTTGTCTCCGCCGTTTGTAGTAAGCATTCCGTTTCTATGGCAACTGTTGAATTTCAACGAGACTAGCCGTTTGATTACGTCATAGAACAGACTGCTTAAAAGGTGCAGAGCTCTACGTCATAAAACAGACTGCTTAAAAGGAGCCGAGCACTCGCACCATCTTCAGTTTCTAGGTTCAGTGATAATCCGAGCTGAGGCGAGGAGTCATAGAGCAGAAGAACAAAGCCGCGAGTCTAAGCGAAAGTCCACGAATACTGTGTACAGACGCCAGACTATACAGCTAGTGTTCAGTGTTATATTCAGCTATATTCAGTGTTTAGAAAAACAGTTTATA
>NW_024874396.1:0-2105 GCF_018340385.1 Cyprinus carpio
TAAGTACCAATGTTTAAAAGTATTTTATTGAAGTGCCGGCCCACACAAAACCTATTTACTAATACACATGTGGAGGTCAAAACTTCGAATTAGGATCCCAATTTGTCGGTCATCACCCGACGTGACGCCGGAGGTGACCGTACCGAAAGTGTTCCTTTTCACAAATTGAACATAGAAATAAACACATAATAAATAACATAACAATTAACAATAAGTGCTCTCTATATATTCAAAGTGCAAATAGAGACAAATTTTTTCAAGCAAGATGCAGATCTATTGACAAACTGGCTGTAAAACCTGTTATAGCCTACATACTAATAATACGCCCTAGATATGTTATGTGAGCTCTACCTTGCGCGGGCATCAGGGAGTAAGCTCTCAAAGCCTGCGGGTATTAAAAATTGCTTTTAAATGCGCTTTCTTTTGCACGTCTTTAGGTTAATGATGCGGGGAACACTTTCGGTGAACTGGCGTACATTATACATTACAAGACATTAATTTTTGTCAGACACTCTGCAATGAATCCTCCTTTTGATGTTTCTCATGGGCCAGTGAGGGGTCATTTTGTTTGTGCTGAAAAAAAAAGTCAAATAATAAAACAATTCCACACAGGCGGTACATGTACAGCTGTACATGCTACCGCATTACTGCGGCAACAGATACATGCATGTAATTGGTGATTTCACTAGACTGGACACTGGTCCCTGTTATATATGGTGAAGTCGGCCTGATCCGGTTGACCTTACATTTAACAATATTTCACATTTATCACTATCTCTGAATGCTATCGCACAGAGTTGATCAATACCGTGTTAACAATATATATGTTCGAATTGTAACATTGCTGTAGAAAGACTAGCCAATGAAAACATTTTCAAATGTTCAACATGAAAGTGGCAAGACATTTCCAAAGCAACACAGAGAGATGTCTGCATAGTTTAACATTTTAAAACAGGGGGACACCTAAGTGTTTTTGATGAGCCTTAGCACTATTCCATCTCTGTCTGTCCTGTTGCTGTACTGTATGTCTGTCTGATCAAATTATCATTCACCCGATAGGAGCTTCCCAGGCATGTTTTTTTTGATTGCATTCATATGTTGAAAAGTGTGTATTGGGGGTTAGAGCCAAGAAAGAAAACCCAAGAATGTTAAATAAATGTTAAATAAAATAATAATAATATTATTGATTATAAGAGGCATAATCCCCTCTTGCCCTTGCTTGAACTATTGGCCGGCTGGCTAGACCTCTACATTTTACGTACTTATCCCTTAGTATTTGAAAAAAAGACCGGAAATGACCTAAAGTAATGTACTAAATACAAAACTATAATGACTATCTTCTCGTGTGCGCATAGTGCTTCTAGAGGAATTTACAGATTTATATAGCAGACTAATGATATTATCTATATGATGTGTAGTGTGCAGTGTGTGTGTGTATATATATATATATATATGTCGAGATATATATACATATATATATATATATATATATACACACCGTAAAAACTAAATAATTTATCAGGACAATCTTGAAAATTTAAACACATTTACAACTATTTAAAACTAACTATAATGACACTTCTCGTGTGTCAGTATTATACCGCGACATATACATATAGTAATAACTTATATGTATATATATGAGTAGTATATATATATATAGTACATACATATATATATACATACAATAAAAACTACATTTATTCAGACACCTTGAACATTTCTCACATTATCACAGTTTATTCGCTATGGTTTAGAAAATGGTAATAAAATATGACAAGAACTCAGAGTTAAACTGTGTCAGAACAAATTCATCTTGATAATGTCAGACAAGCACCTGCTAAGCAAAAACTGGTGTCAGGTCAAATGTCAGAATAAGTTTTTGGTCCCAAATGTTTATCAAAGCTTTACTGGTAGTCCACTGTATGAAGAATTTTGGGTGCATAATATGTAGCAGTTTTTCAAAATTATATATTGATTGTTGCATTGAAAATTTTCAGTTGGTTCTACAAATGTGCAAATGTTAAAAGACTATATGTATTTTATAATTCATGTAATTTACTGGAGCAAACTGAAGATTTTAATGCAGTAAATCAAAAAAAATA
>NW_024874397.1:0-1874 GCF_018340385.1 Cyprinus carpio
CCTTAACTGGTGCCTCTTGGCAAGGGTGTAGCTGAGATTCTTGAAGTTACACGTGTTGTGGGCTAAATTGCTTGAAGCGCATTGGTAAGCTTCAATCAAGGCACTACAGCTGTTCTGGTGGCCCAAACTTTAACATCAGTTGTGGATAAATGAATGAGAGTGTAGTTTCTGGAGGAAAGTCTCAGGGAATACAGACTGAAGAGTGACAGGACTACCATCTGAAGGTTTAGAAAGGGATGATTTTCCCTTGTATGGTGGGGGACAAAAATCACATCTCCTATATCCTCCTACACTTCAGGTAAATGTCCCAGTGCACCTCACCTTCTGGGAGTCGTGGAATGTCCAATGAGAAATGGTAAACTCCTGAAGAGGCAATCTGTCATAGACTCTGAGCTGCAGACCCTGATAGTGTGTTTTTCTCTTTGAGGACAGAAATCTGGAAGTTTCTGAGGGAGGTTAGTCTGCCTATTCCTCCTCCTTATCTTAAAATGCATCCAATTCCAGCATTTTATCGAAGCTTAGTAAGAGACAATGTGCAAAAAAAGAATTTAATGCCTGGATAACTCTGGTGTCACAAGAGGCACCACACCCTCCCAGAAAAATCGTGCATTAAGTCGGGAAAGTTTTTGTCACATCAAAGTAGTCCAGCTCTAGCGAAAGAGGCACTCACTGACCACAACCATATGGTCTGTTTGGATATTCCAGTACTTTCCCTGAGTGCTTTGTCAGATGAGCCACTGATGTACCTGAGAAGAATCTAATTATTACATCATCTTCGTTAACGTGAAACACTTAGGTCTTTTGTAGCTGATCATACAAAAAGCGACAGATCCGTCCACTGCTAAAGCAGCAGGTGAAACCTGCCAGGCTGTGAGCGAACAAGTTGTCAGCTGAAATAGTGGCAAGGGCGCATTTCAAAATGATGTTCTGACCATTTACACTGACCTGGAGTCCTTCACTGTACAACAGTTTCAGGTCATTAATCAGGGGCAGCAAGATGTCTCTGTATGAGTACTTCTTTTAGAAATTGATTTCTTACAAGTAAGCACAAATGTATATGCCTCAATTGTGATTTGCTTTAGTTTTCAAGATTGCTTAATCATAAAAATAGAAAGCTGCTAATTTGTGAACTGATCTTTTTTAGACCCCAAGGGGGTTTACCACTTCATATTCATCAGTGTACAGATGTAATCTTGCAATATTAGGATCTCCAAAAAGGGGCTCTCTGGAATAATTACTCCATATCTGTGTGAAACTGCTTAAAAAATCTGGTACTTGGGGGCTTGGTTCACAAGGTTCTTCGATATGATTCAAATATGTCATGTTTTCTCCAACTGAGTCTTCAGAACATCAATGATAGGCACATACTGAAATGTGTGCCTCCTTCCCCTGGCTATTGGTTCCAAGAATGTGCTTGACTGGCTCCACTAAATGTAGATGTTCTTTGCAATATTTGAAAAAGTTGATAATCTGACTGAATCAAAATAATTTTGTTGGAAAATTTTCAAGATGAACTCCAAGCTGGAAACAATGGTATCCTGAGTTGCTTTAGGAAGTAAATGTTTTTCTTGAAGATTTAATATAAAGAGGGCTACATGCTGTCTCAGTCCCAATAACACAGTTTCTAAATCAATTCCAAGCAAAGAATTTTGGTTGTTCTCTAGCAGATCATCTTCAGGAACCTCCTCCTCACTTTCATTGTTATCTTCAAATACAGTAGCCTTTTCAAATAGGGGATGGTTGCAAAGCTTGTCTGTGCTTTCGATAGATATGGTTTCTGTAACTTGCAACCGTTTTATATCTTCTAAAACATCCCTCAATGTCACAGGTAACATTAAAATCTGTAGTACCTCTGGCTTTTTTTTGCATCAATG
>NW_024874398.1:0-1801 GCF_018340385.1 Cyprinus carpio
GTATCAAACTCGCCCTTTTGTTAAGGGAATAACATAGTTTAATATGAAAAAACTTTGATATCCCTTTAACAGCTCGGGTGAAAATGGCTAACATGGTTTATGAGTTTGTGGAATTACCTCCTGCATATTCGTGTGTGCGTGACGACGACACAGCGGTCTTCTGCAGGCGTTCTTACCAGTTTTGGCAATGTGCCCAGATGTCGGCTTTAAGTAGTTGGAGCATTTTAATTTTCTGCACTCGCGTCTCCTCCTCTGCCATTGTATCTACCACCAAAGCACGTACAACAAAACATCAGAAAAGCGCAGTACATTATAATTGGTTATGGTCTATATTGAACCGATACCGAACCGTCCTCGTCTGCATCGGTGCATCGTAGAATTAATTTTCGGTAGAATTTGCCGCTAAGCTCCCATTTCTAAATGACCATTTTTAACAGTATATATCTAAATTAAAATAATAAAATAAGAATAAACAAAATAACTTTATATCAAATAAAATACTCTATTTGCAAACGCTTATCTAAAGGGACTTGCATTGCGTTCAATCTATACATTGTATGTGTTCCCTGGGATACCCTTTTGCATTGCTAACACATTGCTCTACCAAATCATGGGCTATAGAAATTCACAGAAATATAATTACACTGATTTTCTTATCTGCCTGGCACAAAATGTAACAATGTTTACTCACAAGCTGGTGGCACTCCAAGAAAAGGAAACTGCTCCATTACTTCAGCTGCAGGCCTGTCCATAAGCTGTACTCTTTTGAAAAGAGTGCGCTTCATCCGGTTCTTGACTTCAGAGTAACTGGGATTGCTTTTCTTCGCAACTCCAGGGTAGATGGCATTAATGTGTTCCCGAAACTTGTCTCATCTCACCTATTAATGAAAATCCAACACAATCTGAGTGTAGGAAGACAGTATTGTGCAGCACAGAATAAGGAATCAAAGTCATAGAATACAATATTTAAGATTGAACACCAATCTTAAAAACTGATGTATCACTTAAGGATCACTAAAACCAAATACCTCCCACGAACAAAGCAGAATCTTTAAAATGCCAATATTATATCCAATGGTTCTCTTCTTTCTACATTTTGCACTCTGGAAATAATTGTCAACATGTATTTTCTATGTTAAGACAAATTTAATCTGCCTTCGACATCAGAATTTATTGAACTGAACTTGCCTCTTGTTGTTGACTAAGTTCACTCAGTCTGTTTGTCCAGCACCTTCCTTTTAATCCATGCACTTCTCCTTCACTTGCAGGACGATCGATGATAAACCAAGGGAATCCTTTTCTTTTAAATTTGTTTCAAGGCATTCCAACAAGGTATCCCTGTAGACACATTTATAATTTCTTTAAATTGATTTTTTTTTTTCTGTGTTAGATTTTTTTAATGAGCAATGACTTAATATTTCACAATATTAAAAGAACTGCAATATTTTCATACATAACCAGAGGAGCTGCCATCATTCAAAAATGGAAAGCGGGTGATCAAACTCCCCAGAACATCTCCATACATTTTATGGATTTGGGTACCTAAGAATTAATCAAATATATTATTCAGTACCCACAACCAACAATTTAAAGGGTTAGTTCACCCAAAAATGAAAATTCTGTCAGTAATTACTCACCCTCATGTTGTTCCAACCCCGTAAGACCTTTGTTCATCTTCCGAACACAAATTAAGATATTTTTGATGAAATCTGACAGCTGGATCACTCCTTCATAGGCTTCTATGTGACTGAAACTTGCTGCCCAGAAAAGTTATTAAAGAATCATTAATTCCCAAGCACTA
>NW_024874399.1:0-1835 GCF_018340385.1 Cyprinus carpio
AAATTAGTATATTGCAACATGCAGTTTTCAGACATGGATGAAAGGGAAATTTGTTTCACCAAAATATTAAGATCTGCCATTATCTTAGCTTGAGAATGCAGTGAAAAGAATGACAAATTGTGTTCAACCTTACTGCATTAAATATTTGAACAGCACTAATAAAGTTACTTTGAGTGTTGATTCCTTTATAATTAATGATCATTGGCCTTTATCCACAATGGCAATAGTCATTACATAATGAGTATGGTTTATATAGCAGCATTTTAAAGAAATGTATTTCAAATAAAATTGTATAATATAGCACAAGAAAAATACTTAATATACAATATATGGCATTTGTATGTACAAATTCAAGGAAATGTAAGTGTGTTAAAGAGCAGGTCATATGGGTTTTAGAAAATATCTTTTTTGCAGTTTATAATGTAGCGGTCCTTAAATGAAACACCCAGGTAATATTGTCTCTCAAAAGAGAGAGTCTGTTCTGAAGCACCTTATGAGTCGTCATATTTCGAATCTTTTGCCTGTTCGTGTACGTCACCGGTAACACTTTGCATAATCCCCCTCCCGGAAATACTAACAGAGTCTGACCTGCCCACAAATACTTCACTAGTTAGTGTCTTTACATCATGTTTAAGAAGACGCTGAGTTCAAGGATACCACAGAAATACAATTCGAACCTTTTGTTGTGTGCATGTCATTTTACCAAGGACCTGCTTCTCTAATCTTGCCTTTTATCTTCGTTGGCTTCTAATCTTCTTCATTTGGACTAGCAAGCTCTCCGATCCACAACCTGTAAGTAGTATGATTGATACATTGTGTACATTTTCAATCGAGTGCTCAAAAAAGTTTTTATGCTAATATGTGATGTATACTTAGTGCAGCCTTAGGTTTCCAGGTAAAGCACGATATTACTGTCTTTCTGAAGCAGTTCTTATTTCACTAAGAATGTGTACGATTTGTATACTGACATTGTTCTAATCATTTCATTTAATAATTAAAAAGCACACAGACTTTTATAATCATTGTGAAATTGTTGCTTATTGTGCTGTCTAAAGAGGGTTAATGGGGGAGAGACGAGGGTGGTGCGGATACTGTTCTGCGTTCTGATTAGAAGTTAAGACAGAGCGCCGTTCAAACATTACAGTAGACATATTTTGGTTTACAAACTGTATTGTTTCATCAGTTAGTCACGCAGCACTCACAATGTATCCACCAAAGCCAGTTTAGCAGCTAAACTTTTAGCTGTGGGCATGATTCACTTGCATAATGCTTTTTGTATTTTATGTCATTATTATAAGAACAGGATCGGAGCACTATATTACTGTTTTATGTAAAGATGCTTTGTCAGTGGTAAGCTGAGGCCATTTAAACTGGCTCGAGGACTCCTCTCTGTGTGCCAATCACAACAGGCTTGGCCAGCTGACCAGTCAATCAGAGCAGAGTAGGCATATGGAAGGGGAGGGGTTTGCTCCGAACTTGCTTGGAACCAATCGAACTTGTCAAATAATTGGCAAATGCCTCTAATATTAAAAATTAATATTTTGAGAAATTACAATGTTTTTCCTGACCTTAGATGCATTTAAACCTGTTGTAGGGGACCCAACACACGTATTAGAGACATGTTAAAATAAATTATGACCTACAAGTGTTTTAAATAAACAAAAGAATACATTTAGGTTTTGTACTATAGTATGATGGTGGGTCAGACCACCTCCAACATCATCACCCTGAGTACAGGAGCCCCACAAGGATGTGTTTTGAGCCTACTGTTACTCCCTCTACACATATGACTGTGTGTCCTCTCACACCTCCACTTCTGTCATCAAGTTTGTGGA
>NW_024874400.1:0-2407 GCF_018340385.1 Cyprinus carpio
GATATTATAGCGGTACATTTGTGTTCGAAGGGCCCATTAATCGCTGTTTTGAATCCAGCAAGTATTTATTTACAAATTATAAACTCTGATTATGACAAAGGTGGGATAAAAGCTTTGTCTATTAGAGGGAATAATAGGAAAATGTTAGATCGCTTCATGAGCTTGCCTCTGGATGCCGTTCGAGCCCATATCCTACATTTAAGCGGCTTTGTTCTGGTTTTGCTGGTTAGTCACGAATTTCCACAAATTCAATAACATATAGGCATTGTTTCTTTTCCTAAATCTTCACAGTCTAACCCTCTAATTTTCGCAGGTTTTATTTTATTATCTTTCACTTGTAATAACCGTTTTATCTCTTACTTAGTGTGGTAAACAGGGGAAGGGAAATTAAAGATTTCATGAATTAAATTCGTTCGATTTATTAATTTGTTCCCTTATTTCACTTAAATCATGGGTTAGTTTAGGCCAGGGGAACAAAATTAATGAAACATGGGCACGATTAACGTAGGAGTCTAGGAACGTTAATTAACAAGTTGTAGGAATGAATAGACTCCCTCCCTGTTCTCTGTCAACTGTGTCCGCAGCCCTGCAAAGCGCACGATATGGAAACAGTTATCTGATGAAATGACTTAGTTACCTACATTTCTATTGCTTTTTATGTTGAAGAACTTTTTATGTTGTTTCTATTTTTAATGTACTTTAAAGTTTAAATCACATTAAAAGCTTAATTTATACATTATGAATGAATGATGATGCTTTTTAGCGCATATACCGTGACCGTCACTCACAGCCGCTCGCGCCGTGTTTTTCGCATGAGCATACGCAGCCCAACTTTAAATACGGTTAACCGACCATCGACCAGCCTTAATCGACTGCATCTCTTATCGACAATAAATCGATCATCGATTAATCGTTGACATCCCCTAGTCCAGACCTTTGGAAACTCCATGTCTGGTCCCTGGACAGGCCGTGGAGTTTCTATGTGATCCTACCCAGGAGGTACGGGAACACCATCACTTAAAGCAAGAGCACCGTCTACGAGGGAGACACGCTTATGCCTTGAAGTGGAAACTGTTCGTCGAGTGGTTTTCTTCTCGCTGAGAGGACCCCCGAAGATGCCCGATTGTGGTCATGCTTTCCTTTCTGCGGCAAGGGCTGGATCGAAGGCTGTCTCCCTCCACCCTCAAAATCCAGGTTGCAGCTATTGCTGCGTACCATGACGCCAGTGAATGGGAAGTCTTTAGGTAAGCATGACCTCGTCATCAGGTTCTTTAGAGGGCCAGGAGGTTTAAATCCTTCCGGCCCCCCCTCTATACCCCTCTTGAGACCTGACTCTAGTGCTAAAATCACTACAGCAGGGCCCATTCGAGCCCTTTGCATTCAGTTGAGCCAAAGTTTCTTTCATTGAAAACTTTGCTCTACCTTTGCACTGGCAAGGGTTGTTTTAGTCACGTTCATACTCTTTTTAGTCTAGTCTAGTCTTAGTCGACGAAAACTGATGACATTTTAGTCTAGTTTTAGTCACATTCATACTCTTTTTTAGTCTAGTCTGGTTATGATGGCGAAAACTGATGACATTTTTAGTCTAGTTTTAGTCAGCGAAACTGATGACATTTAGTCTAGTTTTAGTCAATTGAAAATGGTTATTTTAGCGGTCTCTTTTTAGTAATGCAATTCTATTTAACCCCAGTCCAGATATACAGAGTACTAGTAATATAGACGAAACCAACATTTTCGTTTTAGCCAACCCCATGTAAACAAGGTATCTTATTATATATTGTTACCTTTTTTATTAGACTCAAGAATACATCCATTCCAGACACGGAGACTCCGTCTGATGTTGATTTACAACATTTATTTTACCAACCAAACATGTTAAGTAGACACACATAAATTTAAATAAAATAAATAAAAAAAATAAGAATAATAATAATAATATCTAATCTGCTAATTTTTCTCACAAAGAGTGAACCCGGTGGCAGACCATCGGTCCCTTTCTCTGTGTCAAGGCGGATTATGCTTAAACAGCGTCCGCAATTTGCTGGGTCATCGCAGTGTTGCTGGCTGTTAAGCTTTATTTTGCGCCTGCTCTTGTGAACTATTTACATGGCGGCGCGTGCCGGCATTTTTGTAACTTTCCATATAGCTCACGCATCCCGAACATGCACGCGAGGTTCAGAGCGGATTCTAGCCGAACATGCGTCTGTGTGGCGGGTTGTGTGAAACAGAGCCACGTTTAAATGGGAAGTTCAAACTCCATCTGTGCTTTTTGGCCGAGAAAAATGCTTTTTTTTTGAAAAAAAAAATGTTGACGTCTTGTCCGCGGCTCTTATTTGAAGTACGTTTATTTTTATTGTATAAAATAGAATTAGAATTAATTTAAATATTAATTATACACTATTTGCTT
>NW_024874401.1:0-2816 GCF_018340385.1 Cyprinus carpio
CGGGCGCTGCGAAGGAATGACCTGGGCTGGTCGCGGTTCTCATAAGTGCCCACCTCACGAAAAAAACCGAGGCCAGTTTTTTTTCACACAGTCTTGAGAAAACCTCTTGCGGGTGTGCTTAGGCTGAGCTTCCTAACAGTAGGCTTAGAGCAGGGGGGGTCCAAACTGTCCTGGAGGGTCCTTGTCCTGCCCCGCCCAAATGAAACACACCTGAAGCAGCTTGACCGTCTCTCCAAGCAGACTCAAACTTCCGGCAGGTCTGTTGAGCTGGCTGGAGGCAAAACTCGCCGACAGTGGCCCCCTCCAGACAGGTTTGGACACTTATTAGAGTGTCCTTGTTTGTTGCAGGCCATGCCTGCTGCTGGGGATCACAGTTTAACAAGAGCAGGCCGATAACATGCAACAATCAAAACCAGAGTTAAAATTCCGCTTCAGGAGAGAGCATACCGAATGCAAACGCCTTAATGTCCACAAAGGCAAAGGCGCCAGCACAGCGTAATTGAGGACCCAACCTCCAACCGGAAAACTGAAAAATGGTTAAAGATGCTACTTCAGGGAGTGTGATAACCGGGATTGACCTCTCTTGTCCAAACTCCTGAGAGGCTAAGTTCCAGGCAACTTCCCAAAATCCAGGCATGGAGTTCTGTCCTGGCCAGGTGTATTACATGGCTACAAACTATTTTCGCATTTTATGGTAAATTTAGATATTTGAGAGGACCTCCCTGGAACACAGGCCCCACTCCCTGAACAACATGAACACCTGCACACTACGGTGCAGCAAATTGAGCTGACAGAAAACCTTCGCTTACTTCACCCTTGTCTTCTCTTAACACAAGGCAAATCCGGACAAAGCCAAATCCGCCAGCACACACGCTGCTCCACGATACGGACACGCACCGTCATACCCCTGTGTCAGCAGACACACGGGCGAAAGGCAGCTTAAAGCCTTTCGGCCCCGGGTGGGCTCGAACCACCAACCTTTCGGTTAACAGTCCGAAAGCGCTCGCCGATTGCGCCACAGAACTGACGGTTGGCACGTCTAAGGGTTGCGATGGTGACAAAAAAAAAAATCTACGCTGAGCGCACCACGAAGCTCAGACGCAACATGTGTCCCGCGTCAGCAAACTGAAGTCAAGAGACTGAAGGGCGAGGGAGAGCCAAAAGATACGCCCAACGTGGGGGGCTAGAACCACGACCCGAGATTAAGAGTCTAATGCTCTTAACGACTGAAGCGAGCCGGGCCGCTGAGACGGGACCTGCCTCGGGATGGTAGCGGGTTCTCAGTAAGTGCCCAAATTCACGAGCCAAAGCGGAAGGCTGTTTTGCACAAGGCTTGAGAAAACCTCTTCGGGTAAAGCTAGGGGTAGCCTAACAGTAGGCTTAGAGAGGGGGGTCCACAACTCAGTCCTGGAGGGGCCTTGTCCTGACGAGGCTTAGCTCCCAGCCCAATGAAACACACCTGGCAGCTAATCAAGGTCTCCCAAGCAGACTCTAAAATCGGCAGGGTCTGTTGGAGAGGGCGGAGCAAAAACTCGGAGGACAGTGGCCTACAGACAGGGTTGGACACCATGGTAGAGGTTTTCCGTTGGTTGTTTTAGCATGGCTGTTGTGGGGACACAGTTGATAACAGCAGGCCGATAACATGCACAATCAAAACCAGGAGTTAAAATTCCGTTTCAGGAGAGAGCGGTCACTGAATGCAAACGCTCCTAATGTCCAAAGGCAAAAAGTGTGCCCATACAGCAAAAGTGGGACCCAACCTCCAACAGGCTAATACTAAAGTCACTACTGAGGAATTCGTGACAAATCGGTTGACCTCTTGTCCAGAGCTCCTGAGAGAGGCTACAAGGACCAGGCCTTTAAAAAAAAATCCAGACGGAGTTCTGTCCCGCTGTGTGCATACAGCCTGGCTATTTTTCGTGGCATTTTGTGGTACTTCCCTAAGGGGAGTTTTGGTGAGGGACTATCCCCTGGAACTTTGAGCCTCCACCTCCAGGAATCAGAGCATGAACACTCGTGCAACTCCTTACACAGCAAAAATTCAGCTGACAGAAACCTTCGCTTACCATGCTGTGCTATACTTAACACAAGGCAACTGACAAAGCTGTAAACGCTCAAAAGGGGCTACGATGCTGCTCCACGCATGCGTTAGAGGCAGGGTCTCGTCAGCCAAATTCTGTGTTTGCCGACCACGCGGAACGGCACGCGGAAAAGCTTTCCTTCGTCATTGGGTGGGCTCGATACAACCAACTCGGGTTAACACCGAACGCGCTAGCGATTGCGCCACAGAGCCTGACGGGGCACTCCACTGGGTTGCCCGGGGACAAAAAAAAAAAATCTTAAAAGCGGGGCCCCCCCACCAAGGCTCAGACGGGAACAGGTTCCCGCGTCCTAGCCCAAAATGAAGTCAAGAGACTGAGACCCCGTTGGGGGAAAGGGGGAGGGGAGAACCAAAAAAATACGCCCAACGTGGGGGGTTCCCGGGGAACCCAACCCACACCCCGAGATTAAGAGTCCTTTAGCTCTTAAACCCCCTGGCTAAACCGGGCCCGGGTGCCGACGGACTGCCCTGGGCTGGTCGCGGTTTCCAAAAATGCCCAAATTTTCCCCCGAGCCCAAAAAGGAGGCTTTTTTTTTTCACACCCGGGTTTAGGGAAAAAAGTTGGGGGGTTAAAACTAGGGGTTTAAACCTAAAAAGTAGGCTTAGGAGGGGGGTCCAAAATCAGGGCCGGGGGGGTCCTTGTCCCCACCCCCCCCCCCCCCCCCCCATGCCGACTATAGAGCAGGGGGTGTCCAACTCAGGTCCGGGAGGGTCC
>NW_024874402.1:0-1994 GCF_018340385.1 Cyprinus carpio
TAACCTCAGTTTGACGATTAGTGATGCTGCTGTGTTTGTGTGTGAACAGGCCAAACTACACTGGCCAGCACAAACACACACACAAACACACACACAGAAAAAGGGGTTCGGTCTGACAGGTTGAGACACCTGGCCACATGACTGAAGGCATCTGACTAATCTGCTCCAGCTGTTTCCTGTCTTGCATTACATTCTAAACATCTGCTCTGTCTCACAGTAAACACAGTGATGGAGAGAAATAGAGAGAAGATGTTATTAAATTCATCACACTCACTGCTGACACTAAAGGGTCGTCCATTACAGAGGAGGGGCAGAAATGACTCATGCGCACTGAGGGATTGTGGGTAGGCGTTTGAGTGATATTCAGAATAACTAAGTGATAAATGAATATGAAAGCAGGTGGACAGGCAAGACAGAAGCCAGAGGAACAGAGAAAGTGTCTGACACTGTCAGGTTAGGCTGTGTTCAAAATGGAATACTAGCACACTGCATACTGTATACTATCTTTAAAGAAATAGAAAATGCTCATAGTGCTTTTTTGGTATTTTTGCACTGCTGTTTTGGATAATGATCAGAGGAAGTTCTGAGTTCGATCTGTCTGGCGGAGTCGAGATTGAGTGCCGAGTCATGCTAGTCAGGTAAAATACAACAGACACCAAACTGATCTTGAGATCAGACTCCACGCTGAACAGGCTGTGGTCCCCAGTGCGGTCCAGGAGTTTGTCCAGCTGGCAAAGAGCTTCCCGACTAGCAGCGTGCTTTCAATGGCAGAAACTCGGTCTCCTGAGACAAAATATGAGATCATCTGCAGAGGGATCGCTTTGGGGCAAATACCCCGCTTCTAGAGAAAAAGAAAGAGAGTACCGAGGGACTGTGACACTCCGCAGCCCATTTTTATGCATTTCCCCCTTTGGTAGACATGTCGCTAACATCTGATTACAAACAGTTCATTTTGTTCATCATTATCTCGCTTAGAATAACTGCCAGGCATTGTGCTTTGTGTGTGGGGAGTCATAATGTGCTGTAAACAAAAAAAAAAAAAAAAACAACAGCTTCTCCTGTACGGCTATAGTCGTGTTCAATTTGCATAAATCCATAAAGCATAAGCCTCTAAAGTTTCAAATGCCTTCCTTTTTCCCCAGCCTTTTTAGAAAACGCAACCCTCCCATGAGAGGAGAAAAACAGAGAAGTGGCCAACATCCTTAGGGACCAAAAAACAAGAAAGACCTAGACCTCTTCCACGCAGCCTAAATCGATAACGCATTGCTAGCAAAGCACAGTGTGTCACTAATACATTACAACCAGTCAGAACACCATAAGTAGCAACAACATAGCAATGTTCTGAAAAGCCACACGCTTAGCACTTTGTTTCATGCATGAATTCTGTGTTATTTTTATGCTTATAAGAGTGTCCTTGCTGTTAGCTTGTCAGTTGTGGTCTAAGTGTAGCCTCCTATGTGAGTAGCGCACTAATTTGTGTGTGCCACAGTTGGGCAGTATGAGAGAGTATTTCCAACCCAGGCTCTTGGGGGAAAAGAGATTACTGAGGTGATCTTTATGCAAAATAATATTATGTTGCTCTTGCACATTTCATGCATACCTCTTTCTGCTAAAGTGGAATTACCTAAGTTAAATTAGTTTGAAGAGGAATGAAATATGTTAGTGTTCATTTCAGCTGGAAACCGCAGTGAAATAGAAGTATGGGTACATTCTTCCAGAGAGCCTTGGCTGCCTATTTCAGTTTCTCAATTTCATGCAGGGCACATAAACGCGCTGCCTATGGGGAGGTCAGGCGAAAAGGAAGTGATCGGGCTTTTGAAAGACGAACTCATTAAATTCCGGGGACAGATTCACCCAACACACACATTTAATTGGGACGTAATCACAGTTACTCACAGACACCCACTGTTACCCAAGGAGGTTTTTAACATTTCCTGAGAAACGGTTGCATTAACATTAGCATGAGATATTTGAGGAACATGTTTATCGTATTA
>NW_024874403.1:0-1985 GCF_018340385.1 Cyprinus carpio
TCTTAGTATGTTAACAGAAATGGTATAGAGAATTAAACCCATTTTTTGTTTACCCTCCGGCTGAATAACACTTCAATGTGGGAAAAGATTATGCAAATGCAGAAATCCATTCTAACTCTTGCATTCCTGAAGCATCTCTCTTTTTCTGAAATAGGCCAGGCAATAAACTAGCCATGAAAGCACCACGGACAGGTAATTATACACCTTGAATTAGGAACCAGATCTGTTTTTCTCACAACCTGTAAAACAGCCTAAACATTTGATTTGAACTGAACAAATCTGAGGGACTGCAATCAATCCAACATACCAAAAATTATCATCAAACCATAACATTGTGTATTTGTGTGTTTGGTTTTTTCTTGGCAGTAACAGTGACATTGAATACAACTGCCTCACAGCCAGGAGTCGGAGGGGTAAAGATGATGGGGAGTGATGTGAACCTACCAGTATAATACTCACTTTAGAAGTATTCCATCAAAATGACAAACAAATAACCAAAAAAATCTAATGACCTGTTCTTTTCTATCTTTATATTGTTTGTGATTAATAGCCGCCAGGTTGGTGAATGGACCCAACCCTCTGTTCTGGAAGAGTGGAGGTTTTCTCCACAATGGAATCTAGGGGAACAGTGTGTGATGATCTGTGGGATTCAACAGTGACGCCGCAGTGGTGTGTGTAGAGAACTGTGCTGTGGGAATGTGACAGGAGGCAAAGAGCTCTGCTTATTTTTGGACAAGGTTCTGGACAAATCTGGTTGGATGATGTTCAGTGCCGTCGTGGGAATGAATCAACACTGAAAAACTGTTCATCACTTGGATGGGGATCACATAACTGTGGGGCACCAAGAAGATGCTGGAGTCATCTGCCAAGGTGAAAGTCAAACACACATTTATACAACCGCTTGTGTAGCTATGATGTTGTATACAGGACTTTTTCTCATTAGTAATACAACAGCATTTCATGATCCAAATAACATGATCTACTTTAATAAAAAAAAACCCAATATATCATTAGAATATACTTCATTCTTTTTTTTTTTTTTTTTTTTTCCTTAACGGCACAACAAAGTTTTCAACATTATGTACCATTTATTCCTCAATGTATGGGGTCAAGTTTCACCATCACAGCCAGGGTTGCCATGGTTTTCAGCAACAAAAGCCACCAAATCGCCACTCAAACAAGCACAAATCCAGCCCAATCAGGTGTTCTGGGGGCTATTTTTTTTTGGTGGGGTTCCTGGTAAAATTTGCATTCCAGGGGCTAAATATCACTTGTTATTGGGGTCGCTTTTGAACCCGCCGGGGGAACAATGTGTTAAAGTAGCCAACCGCCGAGAGAGAAAACCGCAGACCAGGCAACCACCAGCAACAGGCATGCATGCAGTACTGTCTGAGTGGATTTTGTTTTGGTCATAGCACTCCCCAGTGTGGTGAATTCTTTTAGAGAAGTCCATTAAAGGCTATGAGTACATTTTTGATTCATTTGAATACTTTGTAACTTTTCGTGGCTCAGTGTGGTTGGAGGGTGCTAAATTCAATGGCCTGATCTCAGTGTCAGACACCGGAATTTTTGCCCACCTTGCAAAGGTACCGGGCCACTTCTAAGTGGAGCATCAAGTGGCGGCTTCCACTCTCTTAGCATGTTAACAGCAAAATGGCAAAGACCAAAAATCCATTCTTTTGTCACTGCCTGTTTGAATATCACTTTCACTGTGGAAAGATTATGCAAATGCAGAAAATCCATCTCTGAACTCTTATAGACCTAAGTAGCTATCTCCCCTCTTTTTTCTGAAATAGCCAGGCAATAAACTAGCGAGCACCACGGATAGGTAATTATACACCTTTGAATTAGAACCAGATCTGTTTTTCTCACAACCTGTAAAACAGCCTAAACATTTGATTGAAACTGAACAAATCTGAGGGACTGCAATCAATCTAAAATACCAAAATTATCATCAAACCATAATATTGTGTATTTGTGTGTTT
>NW_024874404.1:0-3232 GCF_018340385.1 Cyprinus carpio
AAAGAAAGTTTTCAGCACGTGTGGCATTGTATTCTGTTCATTTGCTTAGTTGGCACTACCATAGTGTAATTGCTCACAGAAGCACTAACCTTAGCAAATTGTGCATAGAAGCTCAAACAGAACTTCATGACCATAGAACACAAAACTCATTAAAATCTTACTTTCTGTATGGCAAATTACATTTCATTTCACATGCCAGAAACATCTTTCATGTGGGCAAGCTTTAGTCTTAACATTGTTTATACCAACTTTCTGTCCATTGGAAATAACATTTCTTTTCATATGGTAGAAACATCTTTCATGTGAGCAAGCTTTAGTCTTAACATTGTTTATACCAACTTTCTGTAACAGCGAAAGAAGGTTTTCAGCACATATGGCATTGTCATTTTTCATGTGCTTAGTGCACTCTCACATGTGTAATTTTCACAGAAAGCATAAATGGCTTTTGTCATGAAGTCAAACATTTCTTCACAAGGATAAAGTCCAAATCCATTAAATATTGCATTAACCAACTTTCTGTAAAGCGAAAGATGTGTTGTTTCAGTTAAATATGGCCTTGTTTTCAGTTCATTTGCTTAGTTGCACTAACATAGTGTACCTGTTCACAGAAGCACTAGAAGCTCAAACAGAACTTCATGATCATAAAACTCCAAACACATTAAAATCTGACTCTCCATTCCATATAACAAATAATTTCATACTGAAGAAATATCTGTCATGTGGGCAAGTTTTAGTCTTAACATTGCATAAACCAACTTTCTGTAACAGAGAAAGTATGTTTTCAGCATTTGTGGGCTTGCATTGTCTTCCTTAGCTTATTAATTTGGACCAACATGGTGTGGCCTATTTCACAAGCAGCACTAACCTTAGCGTTTGCTGTGCCTAAGTAAACAGAACTTCATGACCATAAGACACAAAACTCATTAAAATCTTACTTTCTGTATGGCAATTACATTTTCATTTCACAATGCCAGAAACGATTCTTTCCATGTGGGAAAACTTTAGTCTTAGCATTGTTTTTATAGCCCACCTTTCTGTAACACGTAATCCAGGTTTGCAGCACTATGCCTAACATTCTGTTCATTGCTGCTTAGATGCACCACCATAAAGTTAGTAAGGTATTTGCACAGAAGACACTGAAGATGAGTCGTGTTTGCCTCATAAACTCAAACATTCTTCCAAAGGCTAAAAGTCCAAACAAACGCTGACATAGGAAAGTAAATTGCATTGTAACCAGACTTTTAGTTTGTAACAAGCAGAAACAGATTTCATGTTTGACACAAGCTTTTTATCAGCACCTTGTGCTGGCACAGAGCGCGTTGACCACGTTCTGTAACAGGAAAGAAAGTGTCTCGTTCATATGGCCTTGTTTTCAGTTCATTTGCACCTGCACTACCATAGTGTAATATTTCACAGAAGCACTGAAATTTTAGTTTATGCTCATGAGAATCTCAAACATTTCTTTCACAAGGATAAAAAGTCCAAAACACATTAAATATGAAATCTCCTGCATTGTAGAAAACAACTTTTTCTTTTTACATGTCAAAATTAAGATTTCATGTTGGCAAAGCTTTTTTTATCGTCGCATTGGCATTAACCAGCTTTTATCTGACAGCCCGAAAGATGTGTTTTTCAGTTACATATGGCCTTGTTTTCAGTTCATTTTGTAGTTGCACAACCATGATGTAACTGTTCACAGAAGCTACTAAACTTAGCGTTCTGTGCATAGTAGCTCAGAAGCAGAACTTCATGACCATAGATCACAAAACTCATTAAAATCTGACTTTCTGCATTGGAAGCAACATTTAATTTTCATATGGTAGAAACGTCTTTCGCCAATGAGCAAGTTTGATCTTAACACTGCATAATCCAGCTTTATCACGATGACGGGAAAAGGTTTCAGCATTGTGGCACTGTATTCTGTTCATTTGCTTGTGTACTACCATAGTGTAACTGTTCCGCAGAAGCACTAACGCTTAGCGTTTTGTGCCTAGAAGCTCAAACAGAACTTCATGACCATAGAACACAAAACTCATTAAAAATCTGACTTTCTGCATTGCAAATAACATATATTTTCATTTGATAGAAACGTCTTTCATGTGGGCAAGCTTTAGTCTTAAACACTGCATAATCCAACTTTATCTGACAGAGAAAGAAAGTTTTCAGCACGTGTGGCATTGTATTCTGTTCATTTGCTTAGTAGTACTACCATAGTGTAATGCTCACAGAAGCACTAACCTTAGCTAATTGTGCATAGAAGCTCAAACAGAACTTCATGACATAGAACACAAAACTCATTAAAATCTGACTTTCTGGATTGGCAATTACATTTCATTTCACAATGCCGAAACGATTCTTTCCATGTGAGAAAGCTTTAGTCTTAACATTGTTTTTATAGCCCACCTTTCTGTAACACGTAAAGAAGGTTTGCAGCACTATGCCTTCCATTCTGTTCATTGCTGCTTAGATGCACCACCATAGTTTAATATTCACAGAAGCACTGAAATGAACTTTTTGTCAAGAAGCTCAAAAATTTCTTCACAAGGCTATAAAAGTCCAAAACATGAAAATATGACATTATGCATTGTAAAAAAAAACTTTTATTTTTAAATGTCAGCAGAAACAGATTTAATGTTTGGCAAGCTTTTATCTTCACAGTTTCATAAACCAAATTTCCTGTAACAGGGGGAAAGAAGTGTTCAGTTTCATATCAACGGCCCGGTTTTTAGTTCATGTTTCTTTGGGGCACAACCATAGTGTAACTGTTCCCGAAGCACTAACCGAGTTGGTTTTTTTAAAAGCTCAAAAAGAACTTTTGACCATGAACACAAAAATTTAAAAACTACTTCTGCATTGGAAAACATTTTTTTTATATGGTAGAACGTTTTTATGTGGGGAAGTTTTTGCAACCTCATAATCCAAATTTTTCTCAGGAAAGAAGGTTTTTCCAGCAGGGGGCATTGTATTCTGTTCATTTGCTTATTATACCAGTTTAATTTTTTCACAGAAGCATAATTAGCTTTTTTGCTAGAACCAAAACAGAACTTCATGAAAGAACACAAAAACTATTAAAAATTACTTTCTGATTGGGAAATTAATTTCATTTCACATGCCAGAAAAATCTTTCATGTGGGGGGCTTTAGTCTTAACATTTTTTATACCAAATTTCAGTCCATTGAAATAACATTTCTTTTCATATGGTAGAAACATCTTTCATGTGAGCAAGCTTTTA
>NW_024874405.1:0-2755 GCF_018340385.1 Cyprinus carpio
TCACCAATTGAACAGAAGAGGAAAGAAAGCCTAAGTGCTGAAAAACCTTTCTTTCTCTTTTAGAGAATGATGATTTGTACAAAGTTAAGACTAAATCTTTTCCCACATTAAAGATGTTTCTAACATCTTAAATGAAATGTTTTTTTGCAATGCACAAAACAGATTTCAGTGAGTTACTAGTTTTATGATCATGAACTCATGTTTGAGCTTCTAAGCATAAAACGCTTTCAGTTTAGGCTGCTGGTGAACAGAAACACTCTGTTAGTGCAACCAAGCAAATGACAGAGAATGCCAGCCCACACATGCTGAAAACCTTCTTCTCTGTTAGAGAATGATTTTCTATACAAAGCTAAGTCTATAGCTTGCCCACATTAATGAAGTTTTTCTAACATGTAGAAATGAACTGAACTTTTTTTCAGTGTAGAAAAAAACAGATTTCAGTGAGTTACTATATTTATGACCATGAACTGTGTTTGAACGTCTCAGCATAAGACGCATAGTTTAGCGCTTCTGTGAACAGTAAATACTCTCTCTTTAGTGCAACTAAGCAAATAAACAGAAAGGAAAGCCTAGGGTTAAAAGTGCTGAAAATATTTTTTAATCTGTTTTTAGGAAAGTTGGTTTATGTACTTTTAAGACTAAATCTTGCCCATATTAAAAATGTTTATAACATCTTAAAAGAAATATTTTTGCATTGAAGAAAAAACACATTTCAGTGAGTTACTAGATTCATGATTATGAACTTATATTAGAGCTAGTAAGCATAAGACATGTAGTTTATAGCTTCTGTGAACAGTAACATTCTCTTTAGTGCAACTAAGCAAATGAACAGAAAGAAAGCCCACAAGTGCTGAAAATATTTTTAATCTGTTTTAGGAAAGTTGGTTTTATGTACTTTTAAGACTAAATCTTGCCCTATTAAAAAAAATGTTTATAAATATCTTAAAAAAGAAATATTTTTGCATTGAAAGAAAAACACATTTCAGTGAGTTACTAGATTCATGATTATGAACTTATATTAGAGCTATAGTAAGCATAAGACATGTAGTTTAGCGCTTCTGTGAACAGCAAATGCGCTCTTTAGTGCAACTAAGCAAATGAACAGAAAGAAAGCCCAGAAAAGTGCTGAAAAACTTCTTTGTCTCTGTAGAGCATGACGTATTGTAGAAAGTGAAGACTAAACTTTCCCACATTAAAGAGTGTTTCCTTCCATGTGAAATGATATGTCATTTTGCAATGCAGAAATACAGATTTTAATGTTAGCAGTTTTAACCAAGATGAACTTATTTTTAGAGCTTTTGGAGAATGGGACGCTTTAGTTTAGTGCTTCTGTGAACAGTAACACCTGTTAGTGCAATCTACAAATGAACAGAAGGAAAGTTTTTCCACAAGTGCTGAAAAAAACCTTTCTCTTCTGCTTAAAGAATGATGATTTGTACAAAGTTAAGACTAAATCTTTCCCCACATTACTGAAGATGTTTTGCTAAATGAAAATGTTTTTGCAAACACAAAAACACACATTTCAGTGAGTTACTAGTTTTGCAGGATCATGAGCTTATGTTTGAGCTTGTTAAAGCATAAGACGCTGTGAACAGTTACACTCTGTTAGTGCAACTAAGCAAATGATGAGAATGCCTAGAATCCCCACACATGCTGAAAATCTTCTTTCTCTGTTAGAGAATGATTTTCTGTACAAAGTTAAGTCTATAGCTTGCCCACATTAATGATGTTTCTAACATGTGAAATTACATTTTTTTTTCAGTGTAGACAAAACAGATTTCAGTGAGTTACTATTTTTATGACCATGAACTGTGATTGAACGTCTCAGCATAAGACGCTTAGTTTAGCGCTTCTGTGAACAGTAACACTCTCTTTAGTGCAACTAAGCAAATGAACAGAAGGAACTTGTGGGCTAAGTGCTGAAAATCTTCTTTATCTGTTATAGATAGTTGGTTTATGCACTTTTATGACTAAAGCTTGCCCACATTAATGATGTTTCTAAAATCATATATGAAGTGTTTTTTGCAAAGAAGAAAAAACAGATTTCAGTGAGTTACTAGTTTTAAGCTCATGAACTTATGTTTGAACATCTCAGCATAAGGCGCTTAGTTTAAGCGCTTCTGTGAACAGTAACAGTCTGTTAGTGCAACTAACCAATTGAACAGAAGGAAAGCCCACAAGTGCTGAAAACCTTCTTTCTCTTTTAGAGAATGATGATTTGTACAAAGTTAAGACTAAATCTTTCCCACATTAAAGATGTTTCTAACATCTTAAATGAAATGTTTTTGCAATGCACAAAACACATTTCAGTGAGTTACTAGTTTTGTGATCATGAGCTTATGTTTGAGCTTCAAAGCATAAGGCGCTGTGAACAGTTACACTCTGTTAGTGCAACTAAGCAAATGATGAGAATGCCAGCCCACACATGCTGAAAACCTTCTTTCTCTGTTAGAGAATGATTAGTTAAGTCTGTAGCTTGCCCACATTAATAATGATGTTTCTAACATGTGAAATGAACTGTTTTTTGCAGTGTAGAAAAACAGATTTCAGTGAAAGTTACTATTTTATGACCATGAACTGTGTTTGAGCGTCTCAGCATAAGACGCTTAGTTTACGCTTTCTCTGTGAACAAAGTAACACTCTCTCTTTAGTGCAACTAAGCAAATGAACAGAAGGAACTTGTGGGCTAAGTGCTGAAAATCTTCTTTATCTGTTATAGAGAAGGTTTATGGTGCACTTTTATGACTAAAGCTTG
>NW_024874406.1:0-803 GCF_018340385.1 Cyprinus carpio
ATGTAACTAAGAAGTGAACATAATCATTTGTATTTGAATAGAAATACACTTATTATCAAGCTCTAATCCAAAAAGCATTTGGTTTCACTTGCGTTTGTGACGCAGTTTAAAAATGCGTTCAATCTACGGGCAATTATCGACATTCAGAACAGTAATATAGATTACAAATACACAATATATCTGGAAACTGATCCGTGATCATTTACACACTGGTAAACATATACAAAGTTGAAACTGGGATATGTTCCCTGCTGCTTTCAGCCGAGAATGAAATGTCACGCCTCCTAATCCGCCCTTAAGTGCGCCGCTCCACCGCCACTGGGGGAAGTGATGGATCAGGAGCTTTCTCACAGTGCTTTTGATAAATCAGAAATGAGTATTACTGTTAGACAAGTAAGATTATGAATGAATGATGACTATAGTTCTGCTTTCTAGCAGTGCTTTCGGCGAGGAGGGAACCATAACACACGGTACTTCTGTATTTTTAGTCTTCATAGACACTTTAAGTGTAATGACACACACAGCATCGGTATGTCGGAAATTGATTAGAAATGACTACTTTACACTTTATGGAGTAGGCACTGGATGCAATGCAGAAAGGGGTTTTCCATCATGTTTTGGGGAGCTGCGAGAGGTCTGAGAGCAGTAAAAAAATAATAATCCAATTTGTGATTTCCTACAAGGGTGAGAATCCAGTACATTTCAATGAAAACAATACCTTAAAAGTGAAAACAGGTTTTTGTGATCACATCATTTTAAACCATGGAAGGTTTAAGGAAGCGAAAGCATTCAAACAGTTCAAA
>NW_024874407.1:0-711 GCF_018340385.1 Cyprinus carpio
ATGAGCATGCAACAAAATTATCAAAACTAGCAGCATTTAATATCAAGCACTCAAAACTAAAGCTAAAAAACATAACAAAAAAAAACACTATTTAAAAAACAAACATAAACATTACCTGAAATTCAAATAAACAAATGCTATTATTCAACTGCTTTTAACTCACAAAAACAACTAAACTTTCTAATAAAACATATTTTTAAAAGAGACTAATAAAAAAAAAAAAAAGACAAAACCATGCAAAAAAAAAAAAATAAATAAATGTAAAATCATCCCCAAAGAAAAAAAAGCATTCTAAATATTAACAAAAACTATAAATGGGAAATATCAACATAGTAAAATAACACCTTAGAGCTGTAAAATGCCTCAGAGTTGTTGTTTTTTTTATTTTTTATTACAATTGTCTTGTTTTTGAAGCTCTAGGTTAAAAAGCGCTAATGATTGGACATGAGTCACAATGTGAGCTGTTTTTCCTCAGAGATTAGAATCTGGTATTTATGGTATGTGTGTGTGTGTTTGTGTGTGTGTGTGTAGGTTTTAGGGACTGGGTACCGAAGGAGCTGCAAAGAGTTGGGTGTGTTGAGCTGTTAAACACAGTCCAGAGGAGAGTCCGGCCCAAGCTCCATGTCTTCGGAGGAATTCATGAAGGTGAGTAACCACATAGACAAACTGGCACTTGAAAAAAAAAAAAAACAAGATTCATTGTGCACTACA
>NW_024874408.1:0-1701 GCF_018340385.1 Cyprinus carpio
TCTCACCCTGGCAATCTGTCACCCAGCCATGATAAGATGGCTTACAGATGGCTATATCTGTCCTCCGATCCCCAGAGTAAACATGACAAACCT
This sequence comes from Cyprinus carpio, assembly GCF_018340385.1. Classification (NCBI taxonomy): domain Eukaryota; kingdom Metazoa; phylum Chordata; class Actinopteri; order Cypriniformes; family Cyprinidae; genus Cyprinus; species Cyprinus carpio. Next base: position 94 of record NW_024874408.1, read on the forward strand.
TGGGAATCACTCAAGGCCTAAGCACTTTCTCTTTTCTTACCCTTTTGACGATTATTAGTCACATTCCACTCATTCCTGAGTGATCTTTATCAGGACTGTAGGCTAAAGCTACTTTCACTAGGACTCTGGAGTGTTATTGTCATCATCCTTTTGTCCCCTTTTCAAGGTTAATAGCTTTATCCAGCTGTGGCAGAGTGGTAGAGCTCTCTTGGCTTTGTCAGGCAGCTTTTGAGCCCTTTGAGATGGTGACAGTTGATTTACAATGACAGGCTGGCTGAGATAAATACAAATGCGTAACGGGTTTTTAATGGGATATTTGGAACATAACCTTCACTGCCAGATTTCCGATGCTGTTTTCACCACACGGTTCAGTGTTCTTGAGTAAAAGATTGTATGGTTTAAAATGCTAAACAATAAAAGGAAAACCACATTTTTGGACTTGGCCAGTCCATGTGTGTAATTATTTAAGAAAAATGGCCACTGTAAAAAATAAAACCAGCTTTGACATCTAATCTGACTATTAAGGGCCTTAAAGCTCAAAAATCTGCTGTTTATAAAAGGTACATTTCTGTCATCTTGTGTAGCCAGACGTTTGTCTTTTTAGAAATATAAACTTTTGCATAGATTTTGAAAATATATTTAGATAAACTTGAGTCATTAAACAATAATAAAAAATAAAAATAAAAAAAAACATTTCAATCTATAAACACTGTTTTATTTTGGGTATAAGCTAAAATGCATTTAAGATCGGGACTGTTTTCTTGCCATTTTGAGGAACATTTGGCTGTATTTTTATCCAATTGAAGGTGTAGATGAACTATATTTTTCCACTTTGATATGGCTGATATATAAGTTCCACTGTTTACAGCATATTTTTAGCATACTGTTTGACCTTTCTTTGGCCAATACATATATATTTTGTCATATCGACAACTTTAAAAGGATATCTTTATTTACTTCCTACTAAAAATGTTAGAAAATACAGCTACTTTTATGTCAATCAGAGTGGATCTTGTCATTTGAGTCAGCTCTTTGCAGTTGTTTATTTTCGATCATCATATTATCAGTAAATATTAAATATTATCAGTAAACGGACACTTAATGTTGCTAACAAAATTACAGATGAATTTGTTTTTGAATTTTGTTAGCATAATGCTGTCATGTCAACTAAAATGTTACTTTCATCAATTACTTCTAATGCCATTTTAGTTATCTAGACGGAAACTGAATTTAAATTAATGTATTTGACAATGAAATACAGACTTAAAATGAAAGAATATTTATGTCAAAAGACAAGTTTTTAAAAACGAACACTGCATGTACTAAACTATTTTGAACGTTTTGATGTTGTCAACAACACAGTTCGAGTAGTGACTCAAGTTGCACTCTTCATTTGACTCATTGCAGGTCAGATACAGCCCAAGCTGCAAGTTCAAAGAGCGCATCGAAGAGAATGGCTATAACACCTACGCCTCCCTGCGCTGGAAGCACAGGGGGAGGCAGATGTTCGTGTCGCTGAATGGCCGAGGGAAACCCCGCAGAGGCCACAAAGCTAGACGGAGACACCCATCTACTCATTTCCTCCCTATGCTGGCCACATAGCTGGAC
>NW_024874409.1:0-1790 GCF_018340385.1 Cyprinus carpio
TAGATTATGGACCTGTCTATTGATTTTCTTTTTTCTATTTTAAAAGATTTAATGAAATGTTAGGGTAGAATCATAATAACAATAGAAACAGTGAACTTCAAATCATGAGACATCAGCAAAAACAAGCAGCTTTAAATTTCACTGACTTATGAATATGGTACTGAATTTATCAACATCCTAGCCAGCAAAATGTGTTACATGATGTTTTTGAAACAAAATGTCTCATTTGAACTGCTTCTTTTATACAATGAATGCAGCATTGAGAGATACGTGCACAACATACTGACATAGGGCAGTTGGAGACATGTTTTCAAAGTGTTTGAAAATATATATTCTGAAATAACATTTGTTGCATTCCTCTAGACTACATTAAACATGAAAAGTCAGAGACATAATTTTCACATATTAAAATGGTAATTGTGTCCATTGAATTTCAGTTAATTTGAATGATGCTAAGTTTCTAAATAGACTAATTAAATTATATTAATAATAAACGTATTTAGCAAACACAGTTTTTATGTTCCACAATACTGTATGTGCTGTCTTTATGAGACATTGTTACCCAAGCTCTGAAAACAGAGAAGGCACCTCTACCTGGGGGTCATTAATATATAAAAAGCCCTTCACACCTCACACCCACCCCTCCTCACAACCAGCTGTAAGGATTCCTGGAAACTTCCACCAGTTCCTATATACATCCACATACGTAAGGTTTCTGGATGTTTCATGAGTTTACTTCTGTGTATTACCTTTCCAAGCACTCTGCCTCATTTATCTGGCAAACCTACAGTTTAGCAGAGATTTCCCATCCCGTATTTGTCCGTATACAGCTCTTTTCATGCAGTGCATGATGACTACTATATCACCGACAACAAAGTTTCTACGTGGTTTCATCCATTTTTGACGTTCCTGAAGCAAAGAAAGATACTCCCTTATCCACCTTTTCCAGAACAGATCAGACAGATATTGGACTTGCCGCCATCTACGTCTGATATACAAGTTCCGTAGAATCACTTTTCTTGAAAAAGACCTGGAGAAGAAGTGGTTTTGATCTGTAATTGTAGGACTGTTGGGCGTGAGAGCTTTCCAAATCTGTTTGGATCATCTGAAAGCTTTGTGCTAGTTCGTCATTAAGAATGACTTCAGCTTCACAAAGATAGTGTGAAAGCTCTCATCATCCATAGCATTGTTGCGAAGAGTGAAGTACAAAACTTTCTTTACAAGGCGATGATCCTTTCACCACACACCTCCATGATGGGATGCCTGCAGGAGGATTAAAGGTCCATTGTATGCCTTCTGATAGAAAGATAACGCTGAATTTCATCGATGATCCAATAACTTCAAAGCTTCCCCAAGAAAATAAACTCCCTCTCTGCTCCAAATACAAATTCTTTCCATTATCGGATCTTAAATGCACTACTTGCCTTACTGACTACACATGAAGCAGCACGAATACAATTTATACAGGGAATTTATTGTATCCAGAGAGTAGGCTAATCTTCAAAGATTGTACTGCTGACTATCATACTGGTGAACAGAACTCCATATCTTTTCACAACACTGCGACCTCTTTTCACATCAATGGGTCAAAATAGTCCACACCAGTATTAGTAAAGGAGGCAAATCTGGCACAATCCTTTCCATTGGTAAAATTCAGGACATTTTCTGTTCTCCAAATTTACTTATGGCGATGGAGCCTCTGACACACTCCAGAAATTACTTTTTCTACAAGCAGAGTTTGCTTTAATAATCCAGTACCTTTTCCGCAATGTTGACAGCATGTGGTTTTC
>NW_024874410.1:0-1854 GCF_018340385.1 Cyprinus carpio
CAGGTTCAGTTCTCTCAGGTGTGATGGGTTTGATTTCAGAGCTGAAGTCAGGATGAGACACTGTTTCTCTGTAATACTGCATACACACAGACTGAAGACAGAAAGAGAAAACACAATGAATCAGACACGTTATGTTCATGTGTGAGTAATTCATCATGTGTTAACAACATACAGTGCAATAATAAAAACTTTAAAAATGTTTTTCCATCCAAAACCTTACATTTACATTACATTTAGTCATTCAGCAGACGCTTTTATCCAAAGTGACTTACAAATGAGGACAATGGAAACAATCAGAATCAACAAAAGAACAATGATACTATAACAAGTGCTATAACAAGTCTCAGTTAGCTTAACACAGAACATGTTGCAAGGTTGTTTTTTTTTTTTAATTATATAATAAATAAATATAGACAGATAGAATAGAAAAAGAATAAAGCAAACTAGAATTAGATGCCTTTTTTAGCTTTTTGTTAATAGTATAATAAATAATAATAATAATAAAAATAATTGATAGAATATATGCAGATGTGAGCATGCTGACAAAATAAGAAATGCTGTAAATTAGTTCAGAGCTGCGTTTGGACCTACATGTTTGACAACTGTTAATACATAATTACTATTTTTTTAGATTGACAAGCTGTACTGTATATGGGCCTTTGAAAGCATAAATGGAAGGCTACCAAACCTGCCGTTTTCAAGCATTTTAAACTGTGACATTTTATTCACTGGCTCTGGGCTAAACCAGAACTTACGCGGCAACCATAAAAATTTGCGTTTGAAAATGAAAAGTGCGAGTAATTCAAGTGAAAAATAACTAGGTTCAAATTAAAATAATAATATGCTTGCCTGTTTTAAGTTTGCACCATGTAAAACAATTGTATTTATACTCCCTTTTATTTTAAAGGGTGGTTGATTCGCGATTTCACTTTTAGCGATGGTGGTGTGCAGTGTTGCTGTTGACATAAACAATATCTACAGAGTTTACGCTTTGAAGGAAGTTCAATGCAGGGACTAACAGGGAATTTGAGCAACAGCAGTCCTGGGTGATGTCCTGCGGTAAGTACCAGCCTGAAAAAAGAAAAGCTACTTGTCTGTAGCCTTAGTAATCTGAAGACATTGTTTGTTCGCGCTGCGGTGCGAAGGCCTGTAATCCCAGTCAAGTTTGTACATCGTGAATTCAAAGAATCTCTCCACAATACAAGTAATAAGTGGCCGGTGAACTGGGTGAAGAATAGGTTGAACCCTTTAAGCTACTTTACACTATGTGTATCCCTGGTATGCAATAAAAAAAAATCTGCAAATTAAAGCCCTGAGATGGATTGCTTAATGTTTGCCTTCCATGAGCCAAATGTGTGTATTTCTTTCAAACTCTACCGTACGTTTTACCAGCGCGGCCATGCAGTATTTAAATTGAAAACCCGGGGTAATTTATGGTCATGCGTTTAATAATACCGGCCAGCTGCGGGATAATATGATGAAGAAAGAACCAATGCCTCTGGCTCAGCCAGCCAACGTGACCTAAAACGCAGTTTGAATTTGGCAGTTATGTGACCTCACCGAACGTTCTAAATCCCATATGTGGGACCATACTCCCAGGGGAGCCTGAAATAAAATTACATATGAGGACCACATACTCCCGAGGGAGCCACGGAAATAAGAATCCATATGTGGGACCATACTCCCAGGGGCATGAGGCCAGGAGTCCCATATGTGGGACCCATTACTCCCAGGAGGCACGAAATAGGAATCCCATATGTGGGACCGTACTCCCAGGGGCACGGAAATAAGAATCCCATATGTGGGACCCGTACTCCCAGGGGCACGGAAATAATAATCCCACTGTGTGGGACC
>NW_024874411.1:0-1922 GCF_018340385.1 Cyprinus carpio
AAGAACTTTTGTTTAGACAAAAAAAAAATCGTATAGACTAACCTCATTTTAAAGTAAAAAACATTGGTCTAATGTTTAAACAGGTAGAACGTTTTCACCAATTAAGAAATGGTTAATATTTATTAAAAACGTTCTTTAATTCTTTTAACAATAATTTACATTTTAATTTGCGCTGGTGTCTGTTTTTCCCCGCTAATACGTTAAGGGGCAGGACTGTAGGCGTGGCTTGACCGAAGCTCTCCTGAGTTCATTCTGATTTTTGACCTTGGCGGTGGCACGTGAGGGTTGGTCGGCGGATAAGCTTCTGCTGTGTGGTGTTATTTCTTTTTGTTTTACTTTTTTTTTCTTGCCAGTCGTACAAAAGCGCTAACTTTCCCTGATTTGTCTCATTGAAAAAACTAACCGTTTAGTCTTTACGTTAAACTTCTTTTTTTTTGTTTTTTAGTTTGAGGTAAGATACAAATGCCTTATAGAAACTCTGCTTAACCTATTTGTTCCTTTGCTTTTCTTTTTTCTTTTCTTTTTCTCCTTCCTTTTCTTTTCTTTTCTTTTCTTTTTCTTTTCTTTTCTAACTCTAACAAGCTCTAACATCTTTTTTAAAGTGTAATGTTACACAGTTTTGCATCTCACTGTGTTGTTTTATTTTAGATAGATATATAGATAGCTACATAGATACATAATCAATAACCTAGTTTTTTCTTTTTTAATTAATTTGTAACAAACTTTAACAGAACCTTTTGTAAAATTGTTTTAAACTTAGCTCTTAAATACCTTGAACCTTTTTTTTACTCTTTTTTCCGGGACAAAAAAACGATCATTTTACACTGGTTCTATTCGTTATGTTTATACCTTTTTCTTGAAACACAGGGTGTTGTAAAACCTTAAAAACTTCCCTTAGACCGATTTTCCACGTTTTTCACATTTTAAAGTTTAAAGCACATAGTTTTTGAACATTTTTCCCATGGCCCCACACACAAAACACTTTTCCCTCCCCACCAAATGTCCATTTTAGGTTCATAAAGGTCACACCGGGGCTGTACAGGGAGGGTTGGGGGGTCCAAACAGGTGTACAAAACAGATGTCTTTTATGACCCTCATCAATCTGTGATTTCTAACGGCTCGATTCTCTCAAGTCTGCACCTCGATTCATCCCGATATCAAGTAGCGGCAATTGAACACATACTGGCACTTCCACTGCGTCCTCTGTACTTTCTTTCTTGAGAATTGTAAGTTAACTTGCGGTTAAATCGATGAACGTATTTGCGGAACACAAGGACGCAAGATCGCTAAAGAACGCATATTGAGAAACAGCCTTTGAGCTTCAAAACCGCTATTGAGGAGTCTATTGGTGACGTCACGGACACTACGTCCATATTTTTTTACAGTCTATGGAAACCCCTGGAATTTAGTGAATGCCGAAGCGGCGCTGAGCGCTGTCTCTTCTTCTCTTGAATTACATCCAGGAGGCTGAATTACAGTCTTGCACTACAGCGCCACACTGGTCAAACCGCATTATTGCAGGCTCTAAATTAGGTCAAATTAAATCAAATTGATAATGCCAAAATGATAATCATTATTTATTTACACACTCTGCTTGCCTCTTTTGATCTCAACCGAGTGTCAACTACTGCTACTCACAAATCAGGCAACCAACTGGACCTATTTTACACACGACACTTGCTGCTCCCCGATCATGTACTGGGTTACTCCACTACACACCTCAGATCACTTTTCCTCCTCACTCTTAACCTTACTCAACATAGTTTCCCTGACTTGCCTCATTTTACCCCTCCACATATCATCTTTCGACGTAACCTACGCTCACTCTCACCCTCCCGGCTATCTGCCAATGGTTTCATCTTCCGCTTCCCCTTCCCTAAACTGTTAGCATCTTTTGATGCTAACAGTGCTACTGATACTTT
>NW_024874412.1:0-1850 GCF_018340385.1 Cyprinus carpio
TTTCTGTATTTCATACAGGCTTCACGTAGCAAAACAACGTCATTCTTGCAGTACAAAGCTAATTGCTTTTTGAAGTCAAACACCTCTCCTGCTACACCCTCGTACCCACGAATCAAATTTCACACATTCAGCGTCAGACATCGGCTGAGATCCGTAATATCCTTTTGACGAGAGACCGATCTAGTTTGCATCCTGCAAGCGATTAAATGATGTGGAGTACCCTTTTTCGCTGGTGTTTAAGTTACGCAGTCATCCATTTTTGACAGTTTCAAATCGGCAAGAAAGTCTATAGCTGTCAATGTTCTCTGTTTAAAGACTTGGTCCGTACATTCAACAAGTCCTACAAGCCTTGAGTATAAGTTTTTTTTTTGGCGTTAGTCCCTGACTAGTGAAATACTCCGAGCAATCATAAAAAGAGTCGAAACCCGAGAATTGTGGGCGATAGAATGTGAAACCCTCAACAATTTTGGTCGTCTGGAACGCTTTGGACCATCTGATCTGGCTACACAGTCTACACCTTCCTAAGCCGTAAAATTCATCCCCAGCTTCTGCGTGGCTGCACAAATATAATTTGCCGTATGCCTGCCGTTTTTCATACATCGTTTCCAAAGTCAAAAATAAACATGTTCTTGGCTATGTTCGCTAGCTTGACAGGCTGATATAGCAACAATGCTGACCCTTCATCCATCAGAACTTCAGCGCAATGCACACATTTCGATGGTGCACATTTGTGCGTTAATAGTTTATCACCAGACCATTTTGCTCTGTACTGCCTGTAACATTTGTCACAGTATTTTATGAGATCACACTGAGACCTCGAACCGCCACTTTGTGCTTGTTTATGCATTTCATAACAGAAATCAGATCTACAATATCTCAAACAATCGTTACATTGCACCGATTTCTTAGGATGCGTGTAGCACGTATTGTTTTGTGCCATACATTGCATGTAAATTTACATAATGTGAAGTAATGATCCTTAAATCCGTGATAGCAGTCACTCACAAACATACGAAAGTAGCCTAAGAAACCTTTCTTTCAGATTTTTATACCATAATAATGATCATCATGCAAATACAAATGCACCGTCTTCTGATGTATCTCGTCTGTATTTTTATACACTTCCAATTTTACCTGAACCCGATCTGGAAAGATAACAATTTTCAGGTCTAAATGGGCTTCAAATTTAGAGAAACATCATGCAATGCAATTTTATCACGGGGATCGTAAATGGCAGATCAGTATGTATACCCCTGGCTATTCTCATCAATTCGTAGTCAGGGACTTTGAGGATTTAAAAGTGAGCTATGCACGCACTAAAACACATATTGTCTGCGAAATTTTTTCGGCTAAACAAATGCATTCTGTTTTTCTGTATGACCTGATTATGAGCTAGAGTCGGTCCAACTTCCTAATGCGAGCCACCGGGCCACCTTGTTTGTTTTCGTGCTTGCCAGGGCCACATAACTCTAAAGCACTATCAAAAAACCATATCTGTATTGCTTTGAACAGCCCGCTCGGGATTTGGTCAACAAATACATTAACATTATGTGATTGTTATCCAGGCGTCAGAACGGGCATTAATATCTGTGGGGAGAGTTGCACCTTGCAGAGCTATATGTTCAAAAAAACCCCTTCACCAGCTACTAATAATGTGGAAAATGCTACAATCTCATTCAAAATATCCTGCAAAAAGATATTATAGGCAGCATAGTCATCTGTGACTATTTCACGAAAATTTAAAGTTCTGCGAATTTCTAAACCATTAAATCTTGGTCTTGGGACAATCGTAAAATCACCCACATGACCTCCTTCTCTCACTAGTCTAGCTATGCAATCCTGACTGAGAC
>NW_024874413.1:0-1908 GCF_018340385.1 Cyprinus carpio
GCCTGTGGTCGCCAAAATACCTGGACACGGTTGAAGAGTTCAGAGATGTTGAGGTGTTTGGTCTGGTTGCTGATTGAATTGTTCAGCACACAGCTGTAGATGTTGATATCCTGATAATTCACCTCCAGAGGACGAGAGAAGCTGTTGTTGAGATCAGAGACACTGACGGATGAGATTAAACTCTTTCCTTTGTACCAGAGAGAGTCGCCTCTGTCAAATTCATCACTGAACACAGCAGACACATTTCCAGCTCGTGTGTGATGTCATGAACGTCAGTTCTTTATTGTTAAACAAATGTGTTTGATGTTTGTGTCACAAAGTTCATGAGGTTTCCAGAAACAGTCAGGATTAACCAGTTAATTTCTCCAATGATAAATCTGTTTTGATCAATCTAAGCAGAGACTTACATTGTTGAATGAGAAACACACTCCTGATCCATACGTCAGTCATGGGTGATGTTAAACTTTTCTACAAATGTTTCTTATTTCTAGATAGCTACAGTTACTGAATCAGCGGGTTGTGTTATGAATCAGGTTCATGAGGTCACCGACCCAGAGATCACTGCACATTTCTAAGTTACTTCAAAGAGGTTGAGGTTGTGTGCGGTGTGTGTGTGTGTGTGTGTGTGTGTGTGTTGGTGTTTAGGGTCTGTAATGTTGTATAACTGCTGTTCAGTCAGCGGTCTGTTATCAGTTGTAGCGGTTGTTGTAGTAAAATATCAGAGCACTAGATGGTGTTTGTTTATATGGCGTATGGGGACTCAGAGTTCCAGGATGTAGTGCAGCCAAGATGAGGTGAATGTGTGTTTACAAGCAGTCATCAAATGTGACATTTCAAACAATATTAAGTCGGCGGTTGTGTACCCAACTAAGAAGTGAACATAATCATTTGTATTTTAATAGAAATACCGCGCCATCAAGCTCCAAACCGATGCAGAAAGCGTTTTGGTTTCACTTTCAGTTTCATCTTCGTTTGTGACGAAAGCTTAAAAATGCGTTCAATCTACGGGCACTTATCGACATTGAACAATAATATAGATTACAAATACAAAACATATCTGAAAACTCACTACGTGATTGTATAACACACTGGTAAAACATACACAAAGTTGAATAAACAGTCCAGATTTGGCCACCCTGCTGCTGTCCCTGAGAGAGACGAAATGTCCGCTCCCTAACTGCGCTGCGTATGCTGCGCGTCGCCTAAAGGGGCGTGGTTGAGTGCTTTCTCACGGTACTACCTGATAAATCTGAGAAATGAGTTTTACTGTTAAGGTCAAGTAAGATTATGAATGAATAGTGGCTATGGTTCCAGCTCTAGCAGTGCTCGAGGAGGACCCGAACACAAGCGGCACTTCTGTATTTTAGTCTTTATGAACACTTTTAGTGTAATGACACAGCATCAGTGTCTGAGTGATTAGAAATGACACTTTACACTTTATAGAGTAAGAGCTGAGTCTGTCTGCAGGGGTTTACAATGTTTGGGGCATGAGAAGGTCAGAGTAGTAAAATAACAATCAATTATTGATTTACTAATATGAATCAGTACATTTGAACGAAAACAATACCTTAAAAATGAAAAGAAGTAGGTTTTTGTGATCACATTGACCGATATTCAGATTAGTTTTGTTATTACAGCATTTCAAGACCTCACATTGTTGGCCAGCCGCGGATAGTTGTAATTCACTGACAGCCAATGAAACTGAAGCATTTCAACAGCTGGACAAAGAGCCGGAAATGATGTACAACCAATCAGAGTTTTTCATTTATTTGGGGAACTGCCCGAGTCCCACTCCACGCAAAATCTAAACCCCCCTTTTTTCACACACAGCTTTGTGCTTTCATCAAACTAAATTCTCAAATTAAACAATTAGTGGTGGGTCAAGTATCGAGGCAATATGCTGGCGTT
>NW_024874414.1:0-1926 GCF_018340385.1 Cyprinus carpio
ACGCTTTCGTATCGGATTTGAGCTTGATAATAATGTATTTGTATTTATGAAATCACTTTTCACTTCTTAGTTACATATCACCCGGTTTGTTCAATATTGTTCGAAATGTCACATTTGATGACTGCTTGTAAACACACACCACCATCTTGCCTGCACTACACCTGAACCCTGAGCGTCCCATACGCTCGTACAAACACCATCTAGTGCTCTGTTATTTTACTACAACAACCGCTACAACTGATAACAGACCGCTGACTGAACAAGCAGTTATACAAACACTTACAGTACCCTAAACACACACACACACACACACACACACACACACACACACACGCGCACGCACAACCTGCAACCTCTTTTGAAGTAACTTAGAAATGTGCAGTGATCTCTGGGTCCCGGTGACCTCATGGACCTGATTCATAACACAACCCCGGAGGTAAATGACTGCTGATAATTCAGTAACTGTAGCTATCTAGAAATAAGAAACGTTTGTAGAAAAGATTAACATCTCCCATGACTGACGTATGGATCAGGAGTGTAAGTCCATTCAACAATGTAAGTCTCTTGCTTAGGATTTATCAAAAACAGATTTATCATTGGAGAAAGTAACTGAGTTAATCCTGACTGTTTCTTGAGACTCCTCATGAACTTCTAGACACAAAACATCAAACCACATTTGTTTAACAATAAAAGAACTGATCAAAGCTCATGACATCACACACATCGAAGCTGGAATGTGTGCTGCTGTGTTCAGTGATGACTTGACAGAGGCGACTTTCACAGGCTGCCACAAAGAAAGAGTTTAATCTCATCCGGCCAGTGTCTCTGATCTCAACAAATAGCTTCTCTCGTCCTCTGGAGGTGAATTATCAGGACATCAATATCTGGCAGCTGTGTGCTGAACAATTCAATCAGCAACCAGACCAAACACCTCAACATCTCTGAACTCTTCCTCACCAGCTGTGTGATGCCTCTTATTATTATTAACTGCACACAAGAATTCTAAACAGATTTTAATATTGAAGCATAATGATAACCGCAAGTATTAGCTACAGTTGATACAGATTGTGTACAATATTTAGCCATTTTAAATATTTTTCTTAGACATATTTTATTTATACCCAGATGTCTAATAGACAAAAACAGTATGTTTTAGCTATAAACAGTAGAGTCCAGTGTGGAAAGAGAAAATGTCTTCTCTTTCTTTATAATGAAATTGGATCTTACCTGTTTATTATCTTATATTCTATTACAGTGTACAAAACAGTTGAACTGACGTTCATGACATCACACATCGAGCTGGAAATGTGTCCTGCTGTGTTCAGTGATGAATGTGACAGAGGCGGACTCTCTGCTGGTACAAAGGAAAGAGTTTAATCTCATCCGTCAGTGTCTCTGATCTCAACAACAGCTTCTCTCGTCCTCTGGAGGTGAATTATCAGGATATCAACATCTACAGCTGTGTGCTGAACAATTCCAATCAGCAACCAGACCAAACACCTCAACATCTCCACGAACTCTATCCAGCGGTGTCCAGGTATACAGCGACCACAACAGCAAAAAGTACCTGATTAAAATATAGATCAGAAGAGAAACATCACGAAGAAATGTAAAAACTGGTTCACAAGAAATATCGAACTGGTTCTTGTTAGACACAGCTGTCTGTAATTCTATGTACTGATAGAACTAACACTATTCCTTTCAAACGGTATGTTTTTTGGTATCACACCTATAGTTTATTTTTGTTTGTTTACAGTAGGTAATCTTTATAAAATCAGGGGGCTCTAACTATAATGTCTTTGGTTGCTCAATATTACCTTGGTTCCTGAGATGAGGAACGAGACATTTAAATCAGTAACCTTTGATGATATGGGAAAAGATTTTCTTACAGAACATGAGCTCTTATTGAATCATAGGAGTTTAAGT
>NW_024874415.1:0-2089 GCF_018340385.1 Cyprinus carpio
CAGTGATAAACAGGAATGCACATTCAGTTCTGTTACTGGAGTCTGGCCATGGAGTAAATACTCCTGTGATGGAGGAGAGAGAGGAGGATCTCACAGCTCTCACACACTTGGTGATGAAGTTACACTGACAGTATCAAGGTGAGTTTGATCATCTCTTCACATGCACACACATAGTTTAACATGTTATTAATGAGTGATTTCTCACCTTCAGTTCCCAGAGCAGTTTTTAAGTGTTTCTCCACAGACGTGGTTGACTGGAAGGAGATCCAGTGACTCTGATCTGTGAGGTTAAAGGCTCCTCTACAGGCTGGACATTCAGCTGGTTCCCCTGAAACTCTCTCATCAGGTAAGATATAATGTGCTTCATGAAGCAACATCTGAATAAACTGGTTTCATAAAAAATATTAGAGAGATTAAAGATATTTGATCAATGTGAATACTCTAATTATACCAACAAAGGTAATTTATAATGTTCATGTAAAAATGTCTGCTCATTTCTTGAGGTAACTGCACTTTTTCACTTTATACAGACACAGATATCATCAAGGGATCTACCACAGCAGAGAGCTTGAGGAAACTACACTGTCACTTCTGCCAGCTCTAAATCACACAGGAGCTTGCGTGTGCACAGCAGTAGAGAGGAACCAGCCTATTACACAAATCCACCAGCAACAAAACAGTTAATATGGGGTCACTGGTGTATTTCAAACTGGTCCACAGAATGACTGGAGCATTACCCCTGGATATTTTCATTGATGTTTTTAGAGCTTGATGTGTCTTGGAAATATTGTCCAAGTTATATTATATACTACTGAATGATGTGAATGGGAGAAAGATGCTTCTGCTGTCAGGTGTAGCGTTACTGCATCTACTAGCAGGGTCTAAATAAACTAAACTAACCAGAAAAACCTTGATTCCTGGTTCAAAGCAGCAAACATGTAAAATAGTTAAATAATTCTAATGGAAAGTAAAAAATTATAATCTGACCTATTTAATAAATAGTGTTTTCACATTATTAAATTAGTTTTAATGTTTATGTTATTGAACACACAATTGTTTCTAGGAGCACTTCTACCAACAACACAGGACTCTTTAATATGCACATCAACACATTTTATAGAATGAACCATATAAACACTTTATCAATCATTTTACAGTTTGATTAACATCTGCCTACTAATAATATCTTAGTAAATTATTAATGTACAGCAAACTCAGTTAACTATAACACACTGCTAGGTTCACACTGTACACAGACAAAAGAAGAACTGGATCCTCAGTTGAGTCTGGTTTCTCTCATGTGTTTTTTCTCCAATAGTAACATCTTATGGAGGTTTTTGTTGGTTATCACAGTTGTCTTTGGCTTTGGCTTGCGATGGCTTAATGACAAATATATAAAGGCATAATTTTGCTTATGAAAGTTTTAAATATAACGTTAGAATGGTCTGATAATATAACTTGGAATATTTTTCTGAAAAGCTGCTTTGAAATAATTGTAAAGTTGTGTAAAGTTTTATTTCAATAAAACTGTCTTGACTTGATTTGTGAATTGGTAGTGCTGTGATTGTCTTCTCAGGGTGTTTCTTCTCCTCCAGTCTCTCTGATCGTCAGTCCCAGCAGACTCAACACTTCACATCTGTCTCCTCTCTCTCCTTACCTGATGAGATCAGAGGTAACTCGAAACTGTATAGAAGTGAGCAGATACACAGACAGCAGGGGAGTGGAAGATTGTTCATCAGCAGTGGTCTGTCACAAACAGGATCTTCATGTACAATCAGAGACGACCAGCCAGAAGACAAAAAAAACTGGATGGTACTGGTGTGAGTCTGAATCGGGAGAACATCACCGTTAATAATCACTGTCACTGTGAAGTCTGTGTTTCTGTATTTACATTTCACAAAGCCCTTATTTTATGTTTTGGATATAAATACTGTAGCTGGATTGTGATCTCAATTCAATCACCCACACAATCTTATTCCTAAATGATAATTGATTGTATTGCTGTCTTGTATTTTATGATTGTCATCAAGTTGTATGGTGTTCTTGAGTGTTTACAAAGGAACCTCTAAATAAAACGGATTATTGTTGT
>NW_024874416.1:0-1912 GCF_018340385.1 Cyprinus carpio
CGCAGGGCTTCAGTAACCGAGAGCAGGGCAGTCTCAGTTGATTGGCCGCTTTTGAAGCCAGATTGGTTGCTGTATGCTATCCGAACCAATCAGGATGTGACGCGCCAAAAATGGAAGCAACAGGAACCGAATAGACTAGGGCTGCCTCCCGATCGCACCTTTTTTTCCCACCTCCGATCCTGATTCCGACTACCTAGGGTTTCGGTACGGCTCGAATCACAGATAGCGTCCGATTCCAGTTATCCCCCCCCACCCCCATTTAAATAAATGTAGAATTTATATATCTCTGTGTGTGGAACTGATAATCATTCTTCTCACAATCTACTAGATACAGACTTACTTCATTATAAAGAAAAAATAAAAATAAACAACAAATATGAAAAAATATAGGCCTATATATTCATAATCTATGACAAAAATATATATCATAAACTAGGTTAGTGGATAATCTCGGCAGCAAAAAAGTTATTCTAGAAAAAGTGCACACCTTAGCAAACATTTAAAGCTTTGTAGAAATCCAAACATTTAGTTGAAAAACATCTGTTTGTGGGAAACGCTGTATAAAAAGTTGTTTTTGCACTAAATATGGTAATGTTCGCACTTGGTATTTGTATTTTATTAAAATCTATTCATTAAAAACATTCATGAATGTCTTTATATACTTAATTTTTATATTACAAAATTAAAATACATTTCTTTAATCCTCAGTGGTTGGCTTCAGTGCAATCATCCACTGCCAAAGCAAATACGCCCATTGTAACGTTTCATGATTAAAAGAGTGCAAAGCACGAAGAGAGACTGAGGCTAGTGTATTATATATGTTGCAACAGTTTTTGAGCCTTTTTCTTTTAGACAGTTTTAAAATTTCCAGTTACTGTGCACGTGGTAGTAACAATTTATAGTCGTTTTCTATTACCCGTGTTTCTGTTCTCACAGACACCGCAGAAAAGGCAAGTAACAAACAACATTAAACTCCGGCAAGAAGTTAAAGTCCCTTTTTTTGCAATTCATAGACATGTATTTTACAAATCCGAGTTATATAATTATGGGAACACAGAATGATCTTGGAGAGAGCTTTACTGAGCTGACTGTCGTGAACCGAATCGAGACCAGGTTTAAAGGCTGAACTAATTAATGACAGCCACGGCCGGAGTAAAAGAGTTTGTGTGAAACTTTAATGTAAGGACATAAATATTCAATCTTGTATCTCACATTAACATAGCGATACTCAATTCTAGTCCTCACGCTCCCCTCAGGGCTGCATATTTTGCACGATCTCTCCTTTGTTAACACATCTGATTCAGATAATCAGCTCGTTAGAAGTGAGTCTCCAGAATGAACTGTGTTTCCGACAGTTCATTGCTCCCTCACTCCCTGAGCAGGGGAAATCGGGTTGAAGTATTAACCTCACTTTGGATATGCTATTCATCCACGGATTTGCACTTGTGCATTGGACGCCTTCAACATTACGGACAAACTGTGACATGCATATGACCTCTTGTAAATAAATACATTTAAATTCACGCCTCGCGACACTTCAATGCACTTTGAATGGAATATATATTGTTCGACAGTTCCGAACTGGAAATCATGGCGGAAGTGGATCCTGTGGATGAGTGCCACTTCGGCAGTAGCACTTACATTCCAAGTATAACAAACGTCTGAAGCTTTATAAGAGAAATTTACACAAATGTGCACAGCAGGGGGAGCAAGGGACTGCGAAATGAGAACTGCTGTGATTAAGCTTGTCGTGATCGCTTTCCAGAAGATAACACACAGAACTAATTCGCGAACATCGAGACGCAGAACAAAAAAAATAACTAAAAAAAAAATAAACCAATTTGAATCGGCCTCTTCTGATGATACCCTATTCAAGAAAAATGGGTCAGTATCAGAGCCGATACCCGATATG
>NW_024874417.1:0-1933 GCF_018340385.1 Cyprinus carpio
GGTTTGAGGACATTGTTAAATTATTGTTGATGATTCAGGGCAGTATAGTGGCGATTTACTGGCCACAGGGAAAACAACACGAAAACCTACCATCCCCTCAGAGGTGGTGATCGAGGCATGCGCACCCTGTTTTTGGCCCTGATAGAAAGGTTATGTGGACATTGGTAGAAACCATGTCAAGATGGTATTGCCAGGGGCCCGTTATTTTGGGAGACTATCATTAAGGCAAGTTTTCAAAGGTAAGTTATGGTCAGAATCTTAAACCTTTCCCCAGTTTTCGGTGACCTTTTTCAGCTTTTTGTTTGTCGTTTGGGCAGATTTCTGATGTTGAGTTGGTCCAGGTCGCAGGAAATGTAGAGTTAAGACCATTGGATAAGGAAATGTGGAGGTGGGTGAGACAAAACATGTGGGAGGATGCAAGCAAAAAACATTTGCCCTGGCCTGTGGCTGTTTCTTTAGATCCACTGCCCAATTTAGTTCAAACAACAAGAAATGATTTCTGATTTGTTGTTAAAGCATCAGAAGGTTTTCTCAGAACTGAGAGTATGGGCATGACTGATGGGTTTTACATGAATCACCCACAGGTGATGCAGCCCCAATTAGCGATACGTTATACAGATTCCACCAAAATTGTATCAAGAAGTAAGGACTTTTAAATAAACATGTTTTACTTGAAAATGGTATATAAGGAGGAGAGCTATAGTTCCTTGGGCAGCACCTGTGGGTGTTTGTCAGAAAGAAGGGACTGCACCCCTTCGCTTCTGTGTAGACCTCACAGGCGGCTGGACCAGTGTTACTCACAAAGATTCCTACCCCTTGCCTAGAATTGAAGGAAGGGAGGTCATTGGCTTCATTGAAAAAATCTAGAGTGTTTTCAACATTAGATCTAGCCATGGGTATTGGCAGGTGGGGGGCACCTCAGCTGACGAAGAGAAGACCGCTTTTGTTGACGCCAATGGGCTATATGAATTTTACGGATGCAGATGGCTTATGCAGCGCCCAGGAACTTTTCAGAGACTGGTCGAGAGCTGCCTAGGGGATCAAAAATTTTGGAAACCTTATTGCTCTATTTGGATGATATTATTGTTTTTCTCACCCCTCATTCGAGGACCACATTACTCATCTGGATTTGGTTTTTAGCCGCCTGTGGGACTTTGGTACTAAAAGTCAAAAACTCAGTACGTGTTCCCTTTTCCAGCGTCAAGTTCATTATTTGGGCCATGTGATTGCAATAGGAGGGTGTCACCAGGACACAGAGAAGTGCGGACAGTGGGGCCTGGGTACCCCTCAAAATATTACTCAGTTGTAAGTGCTTTTTGGGCCTAGCAGGGGATTATAGAATTTTATACAAGATCTTGACCAGATTGCAGCACCCAATGAACTCAATGTTGTGGGGGGCATCAAAGCGACGTCCGCCGCCACAGGAAAATAGATGGTGGGGGTGGGGGAAAGGCACAGGACATTGCTTTTTAACAACTGAAGGAGAGTCCTTCACAGCACCCTATTGGCATATGCTGATTTTTGAATTGCTGATTTTTGTTGTATCTGATGCCAAACCACACAGGGTTGGGGGGGGCAGTTAATTTTACCCAGGTTTCCCCAAAAGGGGGGAAAGGGGATAAGTAATATGTTTCCCCACCCATTTGAAGTCTTCGACCAACGGGAAAGGGAATTTTGGGAAAATTTTTCAGTCTCATTTTCCCAATTGGAACTTCTGGCGGTTGTAATGGGCCATAGTGGAAAAGTTTAGGGGAATATCCCCTTTTCGGGGTCCACTCCATTTACTTTTTTCACTGATAAGAATCCTTGGCTCTTTGAAATACAGCAAATCTCTGTGCGCTGCTGCTGCGTAGAGCAACGATGGGCAGCCCACTTGCCGGGATGCCAGTTTCGATGGGTGCTTATAGAGCCAGGGCGGACAAATGGAAATTCT
>NW_024874418.1:0-3322 GCF_018340385.1 Cyprinus carpio
ACCAAATGAGAGCAATGTTGGTTATTCCTTGGGAAGCACATCACATTGCTGCTCCTCAGTTATAATCAGAATGGCCTAGTCAATTTCTTTCTCAACATCCCTAATTTTCACCGGATGGATGGGAAAACACAAAATATTACATTACATATTAAATTTATAACAAATGAACGCACATATGTACATACACTATTAAAGTTGTGTGTTTTGTTAAAAGCACAGCTACCAATACATGAAAATTGTCGTTCACCCTCAAGTGGAAGATATTTTGAAAAATTTAACCAAAAATGAGTCAAAAGTAAATGGTGCTCCTCAACTGTTTCGTTTACAAACATTCAAAATAACTTCCTGTATTAAACTGTTAAAAGCCTGTACAAATTTCTTTGTTCTGCTGAACCACAAAGACTTTAAAATCCCAATGGGAAAATAAGTGGAAAATACACCCCCGGAACCAACTAGGCTAAAAGAAGGGGGGAAATTATTTTATTCACTGGTATTCTACATAAATTTCTGAATGTCATAAAATGTGACAAACCAATACAACATATTAGTTTTTTTTCTTAATCCAATTCTAACTGTCTAATCTTTCACACCATTTTAATAATGATCAGAAAATATATATGTGTAAAGAGGTATTCCTTTTAAATATAGTCTGTTGCACTGCATGTTCAGAGGAAAGCATGACTCTTAAAGGGTTGGTTAACCCAAAAACGCATGTTTTACTCACCCTCATGGCATCGTAGGTTGTATGACTTTCTTCTTTCAGACCAATCCAATCGGATTATATTAAAAACTATTCTTGCTCTTCCAAGCTTTATAATGGCAATAGGTGGGTTTTTTTCAACAGTCCAAAAGTAGTCAAATAAAGTGCATCAATTCATAATAAAAAGTGCCTCACACAGCTCCGGGGGGTGAATAAGGGCCTCCTGTAGCGAATCCATGTGTTTTTGTAAGAAAAATATACATATTTAAAATTTTATTTAAAACATACAGTAGGTGGCCATACCAAATGGTGGGTCTACGCCGCCCCAGGCGGCGGCAAAGGGCATTTGCAGCGTGTGACCGCTGAGTGTCGCTTAATCACAAGTTTTTCAAACAAGCGCACTCAAAAGCATGATTTTCGCGAATAGACGTCAGCTTTGCCTCACCGTTTTGTTATATGTGACTGCAGTCGGGGAAAATGAAAGGAAAACACTTTAAGGCTAGTTAAATATTTAATATTCACAGATGAAAGTTTAGTCCTTATGAAGATATGTCGTTTCTATGACGAATTCAAGCAGGATAAATGGCAAGCCTATGAGCCTGTGCTTATATTTCTCTACACCATTATATTTTAGATTTGACACATTTAAATAGTGTGCGGTATTGCTTATATACTATGAATTGTATGTGTTATATTATTCAAAAAGAAATTGTGGTTTACTTTGCATTGAGGCATTAAGAGTGGTAGCATAGTGTGAGCTAGGCTTCATGCATTTTATAAATTATTTTCTTTATTTTAGTAAAAGCGTGAGGCACTGTATAATTTTCGCTCCCCATTATTTAGGCCTAATTAAAACAAGAAACGAATAAATTAAACCTGCACCGATTTAGCTAAATCACTGAAACTCTTAAAGAATGGACTGATTAATCAAACGCCCTCAAGGATTAAACCTCAAGTCATTATAATCAACAAAATACACGATGTAAAAAAGAGCTTCATTAATTGGCGATGTGATTTTTAAATGGAGTCTTCTTTACTTGCTTTCCTTATAATTTAAGTAAGTAAAAATAAATAAATGAAACAAATAAATTGCAGCCGCATTTAAATGCAGGTTGTACAATATTCTGTAAAAATGTCAGAGTGCAAGATTTGCTTTCAGTAGCATGATGCTGAGTGCATGTGCAGCATTTATTCTTATTTGTCTACATTTTATCTTAATTACAAACCTTGTTTGGTTTTATTTTTGGATAATTGCATGTAAAAAAAATATTTACTTTGTAATGCATATGCAAAATGTGAATTATCTAATTCATATTCAAGTGTTTGTCACGAGAAATTATGATTAATGCCCTGGAACAGGGAAGCGCCCTCTCGATCACCTTGATTTTTTCCCTAATAATGAAATAACTGAAAATCTGGGTGTCCCACATATATGAGAAATATATCTACAGAAAGCTTGAAATGTCTTTTAAAACGAATCAATTCAAAACGAAAGCATTATGTAATCTGTGAAGGTTGTATTTCCTCTTAAAGGCACGTCCATGTGGAGGAAGTCGTGAATTGTGAATTTTATCTTGTAGCCGCATAAGAAAATATTTTGTTTATTAATAAATAATTAAAAATGTCTCCTTTTTTCACAATTATTGTATTACTTCTGCCTGTGCTTTGTGCTTAAACTTATTGCATGTACCCAGGCGCAGAATATATTAAGATCATTATGGATTAAATATGATTTAATATAAACCTGCGATTAGTTGAATAATGACAAATGAGCGACTAGTAACTAGAGAAAAATCATACGTGGGAGGCAGATCTATTAAAATACCCTCTAGACATCTCTGTTAAAGGATTTTTAAAGCATTTTATGCAGCGTTTGATAAATTCTTCTTTCAGAACGGTCTGTAATGGAGAGATGCCTTAACAATGATTTTCCCTCTGAAACACAAAAACGAAAATTTAAATAAAACTGATATTTTATGTTTGAGAATGGCCAACCCTTCTCTGCGAATATTCTTCTGGACGTGCATTTTTAAAATCACATAAAGTCTACAAAATATAATGTCTCCCAAAACACAAACCAAAAAAATGATCGGGCTCATGATCAATGAGTTGTATTCGCTCAAACTGATTTAGTAAAATCAAACCTTGACGGTGAAGCTGGCTCAGTTAGAGCCTGCGCTCGCTGTGAAGCGGGAGAAGCTGACGGAGGATTCCGCTTCTGGTCTTAAAGTTGTCTCAAACGCCACGCTCACAGACGCCACGATTTTCTCAAAAATAATGATTAATTATCACTGAGAATTGCTATTATTTTGGCTCCAGTGAAAAACAATGCACATGGGCTGGTGGAAAAATAATGAATAAAAAGAGTAAGGCTTCGCTGTGAGTGCAGACATGTTTCAACCCAGTAACATGACAACACACCGTTCCTCACAGCCAAAAACAGACCGAGCTCAGTTCAGCTGGAGGGGGTTGGGGGTAGCTCTGTATAGCTTGTGTGGGTCGAGATAAAGGTGTGAATTTCTTGCTCTTTCATATGGACAGTGCCTTATGAGGGTATCAAACTTGCAGAACAGGTTTTAGGACAACTTTAAAGAAAGGTTTGATCCACTTCAAATGTTGACT
>NW_024874419.1:0-2948 GCF_018340385.1 Cyprinus carpio
AATCTGTTGTGGGGATAATTGATAGCTAAGATAGTGTTGCCGTGGCAACGTGCAATCTTTGAAGATTCTGTCGTAGTGATTTGGCCATGTCGCAGGTAAAATTGCTCAGATACATGGAAACTCAATAACACATATCGGTCCCTAATGATATATAGACAATGGCAAAAAGCACCATGAAAGAGCCGTGGAGGAGGCACTCTATAGCGCCACCTTTTTATCAAAGTGAGGGGGGTTAGTTTTTAGCTACAGACACCAAACTCCGGTGCAATAAATTATTCTTATCAAGACGGACAACTTACTAAATTCACAGTCATCAGCTCGATGAACAGGAAGTCCGTTTATATTGATTTGAATATGGATTTTTGAAAAAATATAGCTGTGAATTAATGCATACTGCTCAGAGGATAATTACAGTATACACACCAAACTTTGTCTACATGATGCCAAAAACATTGAGGAACCCAAAGGGGAGGGGGGGGAGGGGGTGGGGGGGCTAGCTGATGGATTATACACATGGATTTTTTTTTTTTTATGCTGCAAAATAATAATTTGAAACTCATTTGATACTGACCTATGACAGACATCCTGTGACATGACATTTATCTGAATTTACACAATCTCATGGATGTAACAGTAAAACAGTTCAGCTCACAGATGAAGACTAAGCTGTAATGCAGTCAAAAATATTTTACACATGCTTTATAGATCAATAAAATCATTAAAAAATGCTTTTTTCACCCGAGTGCATAATAATTAGTCACACTGATATTCTGGTGATATTTTTTTTCCAAGCACATTTTACCAATTCCAAATCACATCAATCTTAATAAATACTATACATTTGTTATTTAATCATTTATGAGTGATATATAATTGTCCTTGAAGGCTGGAAGTAAGGAAAAACTCCTTATATTCAGGAGTGCTGAATTATTAGGGCATGTTTTCTTGCCATGCATTGGTCATAGAGCTCATTGTAGCGGTGCCTCAGGTGTTGAAATAGATTTGTTATACATTATACAGGTTCACACGTGCCTCGTCTGCAGTGCGTATGCAGTATGTGTATCGCGGTGCAGAAGCAGCAGCGAGAGCTTAAAGTTATTGTAACGCGAGAAAGCCACATTAAATAATGCGCAGAAGGCGTATCTCTCTGTGGCACGCTTTAAAACCAGACACCGGGTGCTCAAGATAACATGCTGATTTCTCGCCAGTTGGCGCTGCACTTAAAAACGGTTGCCTATGCTCACATCCGTGTTCTATGCACTCACAACTCTCTATGCTCAAGCGCCAGGATACTCATTCTTTTCGCACCCTTTCGATTTCTACCTTTTCTGTGTTAACAGCTTTTACCATCGCGGTGCAGGAAGGCTCTGATCCATTAACATTGGGTCGGAAAAAAATAGTCATTCGGGCACAGAGTGTGTGGAAACTGGAGTTAATGTGAGACATATGCCCAGTGTATTCTGTTCTCACACGCTCACATAGCGCGCTTTCACTGTGACCGTTCAGAGAGCAACACCAAACGTGCCGTGTGTATATGCTACTCATGGCCAACCACCCGTTTGCGCTTTATGCTTCCTTTTAAACTCATTGTTTGTAGAAAGCCCCGTGTACGCGCCTGTTAAACTCATTTCTCAAAATCTTTCAACAGGCAAAACAAATTATTACCGTATTTACGTAGTTTACAAAAGTCATACTAATGAATTTTACCTAGTTACTTGAACTATACTTTCTATAAGACTCATTTCACAAATGTTTATAGTCTCAATTACAATGATTTTTAACCAAATGGTTATAGCATGCATTGAACGTGTGTGGCCCACATATTTATTAATACGCTCCTCCTCTTTGGTTTACCATTACTACCATGGCATTAATACTCACATGCACACTAGACAATGAACACCTCTGTTTATGTTAGTTAATCTCCTATCATTACTAAACTTTCATATTCATGTTATTGTGCACAGACATAAACTAATCTTAAAATAAAACTGTAACCACCCCCGTCCCAGTCGAGCAATGTTATTTGTCCAATGGTCAGGTGCTTAATTATTGCAGATTTCTTGTATTGCAATTAGTTTTGAATATTTCTCATGGGGATTGAATATATTTGACTTGTCAGGTCTGAGTTACCACCTCTTGTTTTTGGCTCATTTCCTCTGTACAACCAACCACACCAAAACAAAAACATTAAAAACTAGTCATTCTGCCAACGGATTATCAGGACCGTTTTTCTCTGCCCCGCCTCCTGGAACAATTCTCATTCCACTCGTAAATGATTAAACCACCATAATGGTAGTTATAAGTGATTGATGTCGTTAGGAATTGGTAAAATGTGCTTAGAAAATAATCACAATATCAACATGCCTAATAATTATGCACGCGGTGTAAATCATTTTGAGGGCCTAAACATGCTCCAAACCACGTAAACTTTGCACACGCATCAAAACTGGCGAAAATTTACATCTGATATAGGTTTCAGAAGTGTGTGTGGCAAAATGGTTCGATAGCGCCACCTATTAAATTTCAACGGAGGCACTGAAAGCCACGCTTTTAATGTATTACGCATGAAAATTGGTACACACGCAGCACAAAGATCTACAAAGTCTCTTGGTACAAAATCCAAAAACCCCAAAAGGAAGTAAGTTATTTTGAATTTCCTGTAGGATTTTTGTGCAGTTTTTGCCATTTCCATGCCTCGTACTTTGACAAACTCCTCCTACAGTTTTAATCGGTTTGTCTTCTCAAATTTGGTGAGGATCATCATAAGACCTTTGTGATGTTAAATTGCTAAGGTTTGAGCTGAAGGGTGTCCCTACGGCCTGACAAAGTTCGATAAGCCTCACTGCGGAAACAGGAAGTTGCTGTAACTCAGGCAAGCAATGTCCCATCTTGCCCTAAACTTCGCCATGTGTGATAGGTTTTCTGGTCCTGAACAAACACTCATG
>NW_024874420.1:0-704 GCF_018340385.1 Cyprinus carpio
AGACAGACCCCTTTCTACTCGAGTGTTTTTCATGTCTTTTAAAAAAGTCTTCCCTTTTCTCTTTTCTCCCAAAGAAAAATTCACGCTTTCATCAGACTTCCACTCAGCATTTCTGCCGTGAGCTTACATCGATTAAGAGAAAAACAGCAGTGTCCAGCTCCTCCCTCTTTTTTCATGCCTTCAGTCATACATACATACTGTACATACATTAATTCATTCATTCATTCATTCGTTAATAAATTAAGTAATAAATACAATTGAAAGGCAAAAAATCAATGGTGCTGACAGGCACTTTGATTGAAGTAAATGGGGTGAATTTCTAAAGCGATTTAAAAACAAAAATATCATGCCAATGTTTAATATGAATTAAATTCAAGTGAAAGAAATAAGTAGCAATAAAAATATACATTTAAATAAATAAATTCAAAAAAATCAGTGTTGGGGTGATGCTCTTTGAGTGGAATGTAAACAGGGGAGTATTTTTGAACTTTTTATATCAGAAATGTCATCTGGTTAAAATAAAACAAAATAAAAAATAAACATTTTAAATAAAAAAATAAATAAATAAATAAATAAATTTTTTGCGGTGTGGCACTTTGAGTGGAAGTAAATGGGGATTAATTTAATGAGTTAAAAAGCAATTCTTGGTTCTGCAATTAAACTAGGTAAATTAATAAAAAAGAGTAAATTCATTTTTTTATTAA
>NW_024874421.1:0-1846 GCF_018340385.1 Cyprinus carpio
TTCTCTCCCCATTGTCAAAGAAGATTCTTTCTCAGGAATCTCATCATCTGCATTACCCACACTGGAAACAACAGATAACCTTAACTCAGAGGGGAGAATCTGGAGAAGCAAGAAAAAGTGTCAGACAAATCAATCCACATCCTCATTTTTACGTGCCTGTGCACGAGTGACTGCACATACTGAAAATACTGAGGGGGAATCGACTGCGGCTCCGCATCACAAACCGGAAAGTCTTAAGCTACAACTGGGTGAGAAAAACTTGCTTCCAGCCAGGTCATTTCCCAAGATTAAGCTTACGCCCTCTACCTAGGCAGTATTCTGGGCATTACCCCTATTTTTTACCGGGACCTGAAACCAGATCAGAGGTCAAAAACACAGTATGAAGAGGAACTTTAACACAATTCAATCCGATTCCACGTGAACTAACACACATCAGTTCCAGTGTGCGTCACCTCTGAAAATGGTAATGCACTTTCCAGTATAAACGATTGGGCTGACCCCCTCAGATCCTCAAAATAGAGATTGAATCTCTCGGCATCATCCAGAGAACTGACACACCTTAAATAAAGTGAGTAAATGCAGAATTGTTCGAAAAATTCTCAACACCAAACTTCGCCAAGAACACATAGCTACACTTTTAGGCTTAGAGGCAGCATTTTCTATTCTTTCCAGGCTTTACAATCAACAATAAGATGATTTGGGTCTAGGCAGTAAAGCAAACTCTTATTCTCAACATTCTTGCTCTCTTCCTTACCTCTACCCATGGCCATGGGATTTTAATTTGGCCGGAGTGTACGTGCAAAGGTTTCACTGCACACCTGAAAACATTGAAGTACCATGGTCAGACCAACAGAAGAAAATACAGTCTTATGTATGAAATATATTCATCCGTAATACTGCAGCTTCTAGAAAGGGACTTAATAGCATGTTTAAGTAAATCCTTCGGTGTCTGAAGAAACAATTTTTTAAGTCCTCCAAACAGAGTCAGTTCTTGAAATTGCTCAAGCGTAGTGGTTTTGAAGCAGCACCACTTTTCTAACAAGAGCTCTCTTATAAAGTACAAACTGCACAAGCGTTTGTTTAGCGATTTGGTATAGTTCTGAAACTTTGCCTGTATGCTTTGATTTCTAAGTTCATAAACCATAAAACAGCAGCTTTCAACAAATCATGAATAAGAGACTCCTCGATAGGCAAAGCAGACCAGGCCGCTAGCGAGCTTTACCTAAGCCAAAGCTGCACTGCACCACCAACTTCCACACATCTTTTCGGGCCAGTTCGCTTGGCGGCAACAAAATCAAATCACGATGAGGCGAAAGCATCTGCTTCTCTGGATTTCCCTCGAAAAGGAGGCACAAGTTTAATATACTTACTGGGGATCAAACAAATTAACAGCAGCAGGCTGAATAGGTGAAGGCATGCTTGCATGCACTGGAGTTCACGACAGATGGACTAGCAGCAAAACTTATACACTCTCTTTCCCCTTTTCCTTATGCACCATCTCTCTAACATGCATCCATGCAACATCACCATTCTCATGTTCTTACCCGGCTTTATCCTGTAACTCCATCCTTCTTTTACTTCTTTTAATAAGAGCAACGGATCTGATTGAGATGTCAGATCAGTTTCAGCAGCCCCACACACACTCTTCTCACTTCACCATCAGCAGACAAAAACCTTGCTCAACCAGTTTAGCATAAACTTCAGTTTTAACTACCTGCTTAGGGTGCAGAAGAAACTTACTACAGAAAACCTCTTCTGCTAAAATTTCGTAGCAATCTGTATTAGATCTTTTTTTCTAAATGCATCAAACTGCTGTATAGTGGGCTTTGACATAAATGATCCAACA
>NW_024874422.1:0-1901 GCF_018340385.1 Cyprinus carpio
AGAATGTGGACTGAAAGTTTTAGCAAAAAGAATGGCCACCCCTCCACCTAAGTGAGGTTTTGTGGCTCAAAACTGAGACCCCCCCCCCCTGCCCAATCAGCGGCATTCTTTAGGTCGCTGTGTGTTTCTTGCAGCATAACAACATCAATTCTCCTCTGTTTAACTACCTCAAATATTTCTGCTCTTTTTTTCATTTCTCTTGCACCATTTACATTCAGCGTTGCAATATTTACTTCAACTCATCTTTAGAAAAGAAGATAAAGATGAAAACAAGAAACATAGCAGCACTCCACCCACACCAACATCAATAACGAAGCTGTTAGGCTTTCTCAGACTCTTCATTGGCATCATCAGAGTGATTTTCTCACTATCTTCTTTAAGCGATACACCTCTTTGTTGATATAAGTAACCCCTCCGACATAAAGACTTGGATTTACCATAACAAACTTTCTGCTTAATGTCAGGAAAATACTCATCAATACGCACCCCTCTCTTATTTTTGGTGAAAAGCTCTGAGAAAAAGCTTATATTTTTCATCCACATTCCTTCCAAGGACTTTGGCATAGAAAAATCACTCACAGAATGAAGCCTGACAAACTGGGGGGGGGAATGAGTGAAGACTTCACTGCCACTTTTCTATTCAGAGTCTTCCTGCATAACCGTCCTCTACATCTACTTTCTCTTCCAGCCATGACGGCCTCAACAGATTTTTTTCTTGCTTTGCGATGGAACTTTAGATTCCACTGGCCCGTCTCCATTCAATGGCTTATCCACCAAACCGATGCCGGGCTGATGAAAACGTTGACCCGGCTATTAAACACATCTCGCTCCGTCTTAAAAGCAGACTTCGAGACCTTTGAACATTCAAGCTTTCAGCGCACTGCGCGGTGGCGATGCATTTGCATCGAAAGCCGCATCTTTTGGATCAGTTTCCTGAATCCATTACGGCTGTGGCCTCACTCTCGAGCGAATCCACATTGGTTTCTCCTCCGCACTTCTGTTTCTGCCTAGGCGGCAGCAGGCTAAGCTGCGCGGAAATCTATGATGATGGCGTCGTACTGTGATGATGGTGTGGACTGCAACGGCGGTTGTACTTTGTGCCGCTTGAGGCAAAGCGCGGACCAGTATGACTTCATCTCCCGCGAATTAAAACATTCATTTTGTCCGTTGTAACATAGATATAACGCGTAGATCATAATGACACAAGATGCAGTGATGAGTCATCCTCGTCATCTTTTAAAATCATGTAAACGTAAAACGTCTAAACGACACCACATGTTTCTCGTAGAGGCTAGTCCCAACCAATTGGTATCATCTTAATAGGTGATTAAATTCATCTATATCGAGACATAATTCTCACTAATGTTTCATCACTTATGAAAGGGGGAACATTTGACAGCAGCACTTTTTTGGACGGTATGGAAAGTGGAAGGACTGGAGTAAAAAAGATTGTCAACAACAATTCCAGTCTCCAGCCAACTCATTTGCCTTTTCCTACAGAGTTAAGAGAAAAATAACTATAGCACTATTCATTTTAGAAGCTGACATGATGTTCTCAAGGTCCTATAGCTACTCCTACAGCTTAGACAGCAGTCTTCTCTGACGCGCTCACCGCAGACGCCACTTGCTTACCGTGGCGCCGCGTGAGGCTTACTCAAAACTGCACGACCGATGGGGGCCCGTCATGCACTGGCCGCTAAAAAGAACACGACAGCACGCGGCCTTTAACAACAAAGAAATAAATCACCAACAGTTAAATAACAGTAGCCCAAAGCAAAAAAAAAAGGGAGATTCACTCACAGTCTCCAATTCACACCCGCACCACTCTGCCACGCGCACGCCCAACAGTCACACCGAAGTGAGAGAGACAGAGAGAGAGAGAGAGAGAGAGAGGAGAGAGA
>NW_024874423.1:0-1942 GCF_018340385.1 Cyprinus carpio
ATATTGTTTATTTGAAAGTGAAAGTGATGTGACATACAGCCAAAGAAGTATGAGGCTGACCCATACTCAAATTCGTGTTGCTCTGTATTTAACCCATCAAAGTGCACACACACAGCTTAGTCACACACACACACACACCGTGAACACACCGAACTGGCCCGGGTATCATTTATGCTTTCTTGGCGCTCGAGGGGAGACAGTTGGGGGGTTCAGTGCCTTGCTCAAGGGCTTTTTCAGTCGTGGTATTACCGGCCCGAGACTCGAACCAACCCACAACCTTAGGGGTTAGAGTCAAAACTCTCTAACCACTAGGCCATGACTTCCCCTATTTACATTTCAGTAATCACAACTGTTTAATATAGTTAGAAGATCACATGGATCAGCAGAAGTAAAAGGGATGAAAGAGGGAGGAGTGTAGGTAAAGGTGTGAAGAAAAAGGAGGAGCCAAGGTGAGAAGCAGAATAAAAGAGGGGAGGAGTGTAGGTAAAGAGGTGTGTTTGAGTTGTAGCCTTCTAGCTGTGTTTCTGCATGCAGATCAGTACAATGAACACCAAAGTGAGTAATGTAGAACTAAATGTATCAAAAACACAATACAATACACTTCATGGTTATTGTGGAGAGTCACGGCCAGTGAGAATGAAGTGTTGTCATGAAGCCAGGCACAGCTGATTTGAGGGCAGCATCAGCGTCTGATCTGGGTAGTTGGTCTCGTCTTGCTCTTGCTGTAGTTTGATGGCACATGTGATCACAAGACGGCTGCAACTCCAATCAAAGTCAAAAGTCCAATCAAAATGTTCTAACCTAAAAGCGTTTGTTAGGAGGCAGCCGGTGCCGGCAACATATTAAGCCAAACACAAGGATAAGAATAGAGAAGGGGCAAAGGTAAAAGAGGAGAGAAAAGATGGAGGGAAAGTAAAAGAGATGGAAAAGAGGAGGGAGTGAAAGTAAAAGAGATGGAAAAGAGGGAAAAGATGAAGAGGAGGTGAAGGTTAAGGGATGGAAAAGATGGAAAGAGTAAAACTCAAAGAGATGCAAAAAGAGGGAGGAATGAGAGGTGATGGGGGGAAGAAAAAGGGGAAAGGATGTGAGAATTGATGGATAGGGGTATTGGGGGATTGTTGGGGCATCATTTCCAAGTTCCTTGGTATGTTTGGCTTAACCCTCTGGAGTCTAAGGGTATTTTTTGGGGCCTGGAGAAGTTTTGTCATGCCCTGACATTTGTGCTTTTTTCAGTTTCTTATAAATATCTAAATGGCTAAAGTCCAATCTCACTGTAATCAGCACAAACTGGGCTATAATAATATGTGAGCAGCATGTATGTACATGATTGTGTTTTTGAGAAAAAAAAATGTTATGCGTGGTTAGTGTGAAAACTAAAAAAATGTTAAATCACTTGAATAAGGCAACAAAACACATACAGAACATTGGTTCCCAAGGACTTTTGAGAACTGGAGCTAGTAGCCTAGAATTTTTCTTTTCTAAATGATGTGAAAATCATCTTGTTTACTCACTTACAGAAAACAATATATTGATTTAAATTTTCTAAGACACTTTTTGTTGGTAAAAGTCATATGTATGAAAGTAGGCATCAACTATCATGGCAGATTCACACCTGAGAAGACAAAGGCCTCGCAATAATGAGCTGCATAATGAGCCATTCAGTCAGCTGTGTCACTGAGAGAGGGATGAGTTACAAGCGCAAGAAAGAATGTGAGGACAAAAATAAATGTATATAATTTCCAGAGTGTTTGTAGTTTATTTACGAATATATTTAATTATCCCACAACATAATTTAATATCTTTACCAGAGTGCAGTTAAAACAGTTTATTAGGGGAACAATCAAAACTGACTTTCAAACTGGAATTTTTTTGCATCATTACTCCAGCCTCACACAATCACCCTAAAATACTTTTAACAATCTTTATTTTCTACAAAAAACAT
>NW_024874424.1:0-1551 GCF_018340385.1 Cyprinus carpio
AATGACGAATCACCTTCAGAGACTTCATAGCCACGCCTAGCAGCCGGTAGGCGCCTAGCAACCCAAAGCATAGAGAGGATAACCCACAAATCCTAGATATCCCTTAAAGCCGTGGGGGGTTGGATTTACATATCATTCATACTGGCAAAAGCAGCCTTTGGAGTATCATCATTGGCAGCTGCCAGGCCTCTCCTAGCAACCAAACAGAATTACCCTAGTAGCACGTTTTTACGAGAGACCACTATATCTCTGCACATCAGAACAATGTATACAGACATGGGGGATTTAGTTTTATATATTGTCAAAGCAGCCTTTGGGGTATCATCATTGGCAGCTGTCAGGCCCACTCCCTAGCAACCAAACAGAGTACCCTAGCAACCATTTTACCAAGACCTATATCTCTGCATCAGAACAATGTACCAGACACCAGAGTTTGAAAGCAAACTATCAAGCAGCCTTTGGGTATTATATAGTCATTAGGGGAGCTATCCAGGGCACTCCCTAGCAACCAAAACAAAATTACCCCTATGCTGCCGTTTTTGCAAGACCTATATCCTCCTGAATCAGAGTTATCAATAAAAGAAATTGCAGTTTGGCTCTTTTCCTCATGCTAGCAAACTGGAATCTGTATCTGCCAGTCCCATGCAAGCAGTGAATAGCTACATGCTAATACTGATTAGCTAAGAGATATATTAAAACATACAAAGTTTGGTAGCCAGAACTCGTCTCCGCAGTTTTTTTGTCACAGACCCACAAAAGAGGCGTCAAATCATGCGGCCCATTGAGGAGAGGTGTGCTATGACTTTATAAGCAATCAAGCGTACGATACCTGTAAAATATCGGCGAAATATCGCCCGAAAAATCGCATAGACAATGCATTGCGGCTTCAACTTTCTTGACGGATCATAGCCTGAGAGAGAATTTCTAGAAACATGTGGACCACCACATTTGCGTGAGGCTATCAGGTTGTAGCGAAAACATACCTCGCGAAAGTGGGGTATGTTGTACCCCTGGGGCCAGCAGCCCCAAAGTTGTCTCCCCCCATAGACATATTATGGTGAGGATCGCCTATTTTGTAAAACAGCGTGAGCTTTTTCCTACTTCATGGCAGTTTTGGTATAGAACATAATCAAACACAATGTCATAGAGCATTACGTGGGGTGGCCTATTTTTAATCAGGCAACCAATCACTCTTGTCTGATCATTAGGAAGCACTTCAAGCCACGCCCCAGCAAACCATTTAGGTCCCCTTTAGTAACAAGCTCCATAGACTTCATTGAAAAGATCACCATTATCTTTTGGGATAGGCGTCATAGAAACATGAGGGTGGTCTCTGCTTACTGGAGCAGCAAACAGCCAATCACGAATCACCTTCAAGACTTCATAGCCAGGCCCTTAGCAACCATTTAGAGCACCCCTAGCAACCCGCTAAAAGCAACAGAGGGATATCTTCTCAATCTGAACATCATAAAGGCATAAGCTGGTTTATATCATTCATACTGGAAAGCAGCCACATCATTCCCAGCCGCTGCTTCACTCCCCAGCAACCAA
>NW_024874425.1:0-2288 GCF_018340385.1 Cyprinus carpio
TAATCATGCTCCAAACATCACCCACTTTAACTTCTGCCCCAATCTTACCACAAAATTCACACCAATATTTCCTTTTTGCCTCTCTTACAACTTGTTTTAACCTTTGCCTGTGCTCTTTTAAATTCTATTAAATTTGTATATGAATGGTTTGACTTTACATTTCTGAAGGCTTTATTTCTGAATTTTACTGCTTCCTTGCATTCATCTGACCACCAAGGTACCATTTTCCTTTTCCTCATTCCAGAAGATTTACCAATAACCTCCTCCTGCCTCACACAATACATTTGTTATTTTTGAGTTTAATTCATCAACTCACAACTCCATCTGATATTATCCCATCATCTTACCATTCACTTTATAACTATACAACCCCCAATTTGCTTCTCTCATTTTCCATCTTGAAAACCAGTTATCTTACCTGAGCACCAATTTTTTGATTCCCAACATTTAGCCAGATAGTATAATGATCGCTGCCAAGAAAGCTTTCACCCTTCCACTGTGACTACCCCTGCCTATCTGATCAGAGATACTATCATTAAAGATCTAACTTGTAGATTCTGTCCCATGATATGCATCAAATCTAGTACATCTTGCATCTGTTTAAACATATTAATTTATTGTCATGCACTAAATTCCTCAATAGTACTTCCATTTTCACATCCACTTTTGTTCCTCCCCACAGAGTGTTGTGAGCATTAAAATCTCCCACATAATATTACCTTTCCATTTCGCCCTCCATACATCCCATCTAGCATTTCTCTCACGATTTTTTTACAAGGATTATAAAAGTTGATGATTTTAATCTGAGTTCTACACTATGCCATATAATATCCTGGGACTACTTCTACATGCTACCAGCACATTCAATTCAATATTATTTCTATAATTTATCCCCCTTGTTGAATAAATGCTAGCCCACTCCCACACCTCCTGTGAGTATCCCTGTCTTTGCGCACTACTGTATATCCATATATAATGTGAAATCTAGTGTGTGGGGTTTAACCATTGTCTCCCTGTATACAAATAATATTGGGTTTGACTTCTAATTCCTCAATAAAAATTCTTTAGCTCCTGACCATTAGCTTAATTATGCTTACAGCTATTCCACTGAGAGAATGGACAGAGTCATACGGTTTGTGACTCCTCTCGTCCAACTTCGGCTAGTAGTAAATCATTGATGCTATCTATAGTTATTTCCCCCCACACCATATGTATTTCTGCGCTGCTTTTATTATGATTTTGATTTTTCTCAGTTTTTGCTTGTTGTTTGAGCAGAGCAATTGATAAACTTCTGCTATAGAGGCTATAAACCTTTACATTGTCCACTGCGATATATTTTGACTTAACACTCTTTTCTGGTCTGTCTAATTTCCTGGAGATTGCCATTTGGCTGATTCTGTCCCGATATTCTGGGGCCCAGCTCCTGCTGTTAACTCTGCTTCTTTTTTCCTTTTAACCTTGTTTAAGTGCTTCGGGGCCTATGGTTACCTTTTCCTATACTTTAATTCTCTGAACCTCTACTGACGCGTTTGTGCAATCTCACACCCTTTGTACGCAGCACTGTGCTCTCCTCCACAATTACAGCATTTAACTTTAACACCTTGCTTACATTTTACCATACTCATGGTCCTCCCCTCCCACACTTGCCACACCTGGCTTTTTTCCTCTACATACTGCTGCTATATGCCCATATTTTTGACATTTTAAAGCATCCTGAGTGAGGGGTGGATGTACTCACGTAATTGGTAGCTCATATGCTCCCTACCCTAACTCTTGTCGGTAACGTCTCCCCTCTCTCATGGATAACAGTATGGATAAACTCTCCTTTAATCCCGTTTTTATTATACATTAACCTCTTCCCTCTTTATACCTTAGCTCCAGTCACATTACTCATGAAATCTCATCATTAGTCAACTCAGTTGGGACCCCTGTGATCACTCCCTGCACTATTCTTTTCTTCTCCCATAATCCACACTTGATCTTTTTTCCCCTCAAGAATCGTCATTTTAATCAAAAGGTCCTTTTTTGTCTGTTATCAACACATGTAATGATTTAAACTTCAGTCTTTAATGGCTGAACTGACACGTCTACAGAGTGGATAACGCTTTTGCTAGCTTAATGGATTCAACGAAAATGGCGATATCAACTGTAGTTTTTACACACTTTATTTCTGCCTGTTGTCTTACAGTTACTCAAGTGTTATCCTCACCTGACTTCAGAGGATTAGAATTTAAATATATCAATATTAGATATTATATCTTTTGTTTTTCCTAGAAATAACTTTCTCC
>NW_024874426.1:0-1896 GCF_018340385.1 Cyprinus carpio
ACACGTTGCCACAGTGTCAGCTGCATTGTGTCAGACTGTCTGATTGGAATTACAAAACAAGAGCCGCCCAAATATCATAAATAAACTGCTGCATCTTACATTAAAAAAAAAAACTATAAAATAAAAAGTTATGGATTGCACAAACCAGTTCCACCTCAGATTGAGAGTACACCTTCCCCACAGTGTCAGCTTCTGTCGTTTCAGGACTGTCTGATGTGGAATTACAAAATAAGAGCCTCCCAAATCTCATAAATAAAACTGCCGCATCTCTACTTTAAAAAATCTATAAAAATAAAAGCAGTAGATTGCACAGACACTTTCACTCCCTCAGATTGAGTAGTACACCTTCATTAGAAAAGTCAACTGCATCGTTTCAGGAACTGGTTCTGATGTGGAATTACATGCACAAGAGCCCCAAATCTCATAAATAAACTGCTGCATCTCTAATTTCAAAAATCTATAAAAAATAAAAGTTGTAGATTGCTCAGACTAATTTCACCTCAGATTGAGAGTACACCTTCCACAGTGTCAACTGCATCGTTTCAGGACTGTCATATGTGGAATTACAAAATAAGAGCCTCCCAAATCTCATAAAGAAACTGCTTCATCTCTACTTCTTAAAAAAAATATAAAAATAAAAATTTATGGATTGTATTAAACCAGTTCCACTTCCTGCGATTTTGAGACTACACCTGCTACAAAGTAAGTCAGCTGTGAATGTTTCAGACTGTCTGATGTGGCTCACAAAATAAGAGCCTTAAATCTCTTTGCTATACAAATAAGATGTGCTAAACTTAGCTTCTCAAAAAATATATAAAAAATAAAAGTTATAGATTGCACAGACCCATTCCACCTCAGATTGAGAGTACACCTTCCCTCATTAAAAGTGTCAGCTATGTAATTTCAGACTGTCTGATGGGAATTTCCAAAATAAGAGCCTCCCAAATCTCTCATAAATAAGTGATGCTGCATCTCTCTACTTTTAAAAAAAAATGTATAAAAATAAAAGTTATAGATTGTATTAGGGCTATCTCCATCTCAGATTGAGCAGTACACCTTGCCACAGTATCAGCTGTGTAATTTCAGGACTGTCTGATGTGGAATTACAAAATAGAAACCTCCCTAAATCTCACGCATAACACACTAAAACTACTACTTTAAAAAATATATAAAAATAAAAAGTTCTTGATTACACAAAACCAGTTCCACTCCTCAGATTGAGAGTACACCTTGCCACAGTGTCCAGCTGCATCGTTTCAAGTTGTCTGATGTGGAATTACAAAATAAAATCCCCAAATCTCATAAATAAACTGCTGCATCTCTACTTTAAAAATCTATAAAAATAAAAGTTGTAGATTGCTGTGAACCAGTTCCACCTCAGATTGAGAGAGTACACCTTGCCACAGTGTCCAGCTGCATCACGTTTCAGGACTTGTCTGATGTGGAATTACAAAATAAGAGCCTCCCAAATCATAAATAAGATGCTAAATCTCTACTTTCAAAAAAAAATGTATAAAATAAAAGTACACCTTCCACAGTGTCCAGCTGCGTCTTCAGGACTGTCTGAATGTGAACACAATAAGAGCCTCCCAAATCTCATATATAAAGATGCGCATCTACTTTAAAAAAAAATCTATAAAAATAAAAGTTATAGATTGCACAGACCCATTCCACCTCAGATTGAGAGTACGCCTTGCCACAGTGTCAGTGGCATTGTTTCAGGACTGTCTGATGTAGAATTACAAAATAAGTGTAAGAATATCGGTTGCCTCAACTCCCCCCCCCCCTACTTTCAAAAGCTATAAAACAAAGTTCTAGTTTGCACAGACCACTTCAACCAGATTGAGGGACAGCTTGACATGGTATCAACTACAAAAAGACATCATGTTCTGATGT
>NW_024874427.1:0-1139 GCF_018340385.1 Cyprinus carpio
AACAACACCTCAACTAAACTTACGCAGTCACACAGCAGTCTGGTGCGTACAAATAAAAAAAAACAAAAAAAAAAAAGGCTAGACGGCTAAGTCGTATACCCCCTGATTAAAATATATATTATAATCATTCACATTTAAATCATCATCATCATCAACCTTACATATACAGCTGTACCTCAAAGACCTAGTACATGTTTGTTGGGCAGGTGCAGGGGGAATACACAATCACACCTAAGCGGGCGTCATTGAAATATAAAAAATTCATCATACTCCTTGCTAAGAATACAATTATACCTAATTTTAATAAGGCAAGAATTGCATTCTCAGTGTATACACAGAGGTGCAATCATTGTTAGAGTCATAATAAAGTGACACTAGTCGAGGCACCGAACTCAGTCACACAAAACTCAATAAGATGTTTCGTCTCTTAATACGGTTGTATGATGCGTGTGCTGTCTAACCTCTGGTTGTCATCCCTTATCGCCTGTCTAACTCGGTCACGCATAAGTTACCCACACAGAGCATTAAGCCCTCTTGTGGAGAGAACCCGTCACTGGCTTGTCGATTCTATGGGCTCCGGCATTTTGATCCGGCGCTTTCCAACAAACACACACACAAACACAGCACCTCAACTGATCTTACCAGTCACACACACACCTGTGTCTACCCATCTATCTTCTCCAGGAAATAACCCTTGGCTTCTCAATTAAGCCCTCTCCTGGATAAAACTGGTGAATAGCCATGTGTTCGAAATTGCTAAGGATTCCAACATTTAGCAGAAAATCTACTTCACCAGAGTGGGGGGGGGGGGAGCTCTTGAGGGCGGCGATGACTTTATTCAAAGACATCTTTCAACACGCTACCTGAAAGACGACAGCTTCCTGAATCCAACGCATACCAGTTATAATGAACATCGGACCTCCGCCTAAAAAGATAGATACGCCAGGTAAGCTTTGGCCAATCAGATCGCATATGCTAATGAGGGTGGAATTTACAGGAAAAACATAAACTAATTCTATCTATCTCTATCTATCTATCTATCTATCTATCTATCTATCTATCTATCTATCATATCAATTTCAGAATCTATCTATCATCTCTCATCCTATCTGGCACCTAACACTTAACATAACCTTTGA
>NW_024874428.1:0-1885 GCF_018340385.1 Cyprinus carpio
TTATTTTCATTATGCAATTGGCATGATACAATTTTACCTGACTGATAATAAATTGTTTTATTTTGATTTATTCTGCATTATTCTAATTCAGCATTTTTCTGACTATCACTGTCTTAAATAAGTTGCAGTTTTTAGTAAAATATATAAAAAACTATGCTTTTTTTGTCTGAGTAAGCGGGGGCGCGACCGACTTAAGGTGGATATTTACCCTGCATCCAATGTTTAAGATCAGACTGGCCGAGTTTGTGTCGGGAAGAGCATTCAATCGGGCGAAATGTTACTTCTAAAAAAGCGATACCCGGGTCTGCAGTGAGCGAATAATTGAAAGTATGGGATTTTTCAGAATACTCAAATATCTAAATTAATAAACAATCGGGATATCTGCGATCAGCTTTTTGATAGAAATATTGCCCCAATTTAATGATCACGTGAAACTGGAGTCAGACTAAACACACAGGAGCTGTAACTAAAATTCAAACTAAATCCTGATAAATTCAGAAAGCCAAATAAAAGACCGAATATGCATTAAACCTTTGACCAGGCCGCTGGATTTCCTTACAACAACATCAAGCATTGAGCTTCAGATCAATGGTTTTGATCCGCGATAACAAAGCGAACTATATACAGAACAAGTTTTGCAACAATGAATACAACACATACGTGGTTGCAATTATGAAAGTTAAATGTAATGAAGAAGAGTTTTCATCTCAAGATAACTTTCTTTTTTTTAACTTTTTTAATTTTTTATAATCAGTGTGATTTTTTTTGGTTATTTTATTTTTTTTTTATTTCCACACCAGGTATGTGTGTGTGTGTGTGTTGTTTTTGTAATATTATTTATACCACAACTACCTTTATTTTTTTTATGAAATAGAGCAGAAAGTAATCACAGTGCGTGAAGTCAAAAAAACTGGTTAGAGCCAGCAGACGGTTTAAAAAAAAAAAAACTCCGATGATGCGGTGTCTGACGTTTTATCCTACCCGTCAGATTTACTACCAGAATTGAGAGAGAGGGAGAAAAGGCCTGTGTGTGTGTGTGTGCGCGTGTGTGTAGCTAATTAATTTGTACCATAGTTTATATACCATACAACTACCTTTATTTATTTTTATGAAATACAGCAAAAAAGGTGATGTCACTCAGTCGCATTGAAGTCAAAAAAAAACTGGTTAGAGCCAGCTGATGTTTAAAAAAGAAAAAAAAATCTCCTCAAATCTCGACAGGCGAACGGCGAGTCACATTCCTACCAAGCGCCACGTCTAAAACAAACCCCACGTTTACCAAAAACTTTACTGGTTAATAGAAGCAAGGACTGCAGAAGCCAAAGTAAAAAAACAAACCTGGAAGCTGAAAAACACCCTAAGTTAACGGAAAAGACCCAAAGCAACCTGAGTGACTGAGGAGAGACAGAGAGAGAGAGAGGCTGTTCTCTTCTCAGTGTTCTGTGTGTGTGAGTGATAGAGCGTGCGTCGACACAGCAACACAATAGTCTTGACTCCGTATTACTCGTATAATACTTGTACTCTCGGTAAAGTGCTTTATCCGTACCGGATACTTGTTTCAGCCGAGTATCCGGCTCAACTCTAATATTTAGCAGCTTCAACAGTTAAAAAAAAAATGCATTTATTATTTAATTATTAGACTATTAAATCTCTTTCTCTTTTTTGAATATTCATCAAATTTAAAAGAAAAATCCACATTCGAATGCAAAAACGCAAAAATCATAATCACAATTATTTTGGTCAATATTGTAATCATGATTATTTAACATGATTATGAGGGGGCCATATGACCAAACTTTATATGAGTGATTTATTTAAAGATAGTGATACATAACAAATATGTATTTCCTGTAAATAAGGTTGCTATGACATCTACATTGTAGAG
>NW_024874429.1:0-1649 GCF_018340385.1 Cyprinus carpio
GAGCAGGAGGTCAATGATCTGAGGAGGAGAGACGCTGAGCTGGAGCAGCTTTCACACACACAGGATCACATCCAGTTCCTGCAGGTAACACAGACTCTAGAAGAACAGGATCATAGTGGACTTGAGCAGATCCTGCTGTGACACGAGACTCACAGAGAAACATTTCATGAGTTATATACATTATTATATAATCATCAGTCAGACTCTCATCTGATCATCTTCTTCTGAAGGAGACGTGCTTACAAATGGCTTTCAGCTCTGGAAATATCTTAGGAATTATTGCTTTGAGCTCTTTCTACTGGAAGATATATTCAGCTGTCAAACACCACTAGCACCACCAACAGTTCAAAACTTTACTAGCATTTCAACGATAGTACTGATTCTGAGTAATGTTCATCAAAATTGTATCAGGTGATCCTCAAACCTAAAAATACATTTTTTTATTGGCCTGAATTTGACCATAAAGACCCCAAACATGATGTCAGGCTGTATATTAAGCAATGCTTCAGAATATTAAAACCAAACCTAAACTGTGTCTTAAGGGTCCTGAAGCCAGTGTCTCTAACTATTAAGTTATAAATAATAGTTGTTTCTAGTCTGAGCTGCTTTTCCTGGAGCAAATTTACTCAACCCTTCAACTAGACTCCACTGATGTGCTTCGAGCTGTTAGATGGGATGTTTATGCCCTTAGCAGAAGTTTTATCTTCATATAAACTATTTCCCTAGGAAATTTCACATATAGTGTAAGTGGCAAATACTAGAATCTGTAGCCTCCCATGGCGATTTTATGAATATAGAGAACAATGCAGCTGATGCCAGCAGAAGTGCTGGATTGAGTTACTAAAGGATTCAAGGATTCAAAAGCATTTATTGTCATATACCTGTGTGAGGAAAACAAAGCCTCCTGAGCAGCAATGAAATTTTACTTTGCTGTCCACAAATGAATGCCAAGAGATTTCGTGTAAAAACTATACACACACATACAACAAACTATACACTATACAAACAAGTACATACAGTCATGGCCAAAAATATCGGCCCCCTTGGTAAATATGATCAAAGAAGGCTGTGAAAATTAATCTGCATTGTTAATCCTTTTGATCTTTTATTTAAAAAAAAAATCACAAAAATGTGTCCTTTCATTGGATAATAAGAATTTAAAAGGAGGGAAATATCATTATGAAATGAATGTTTTCTCAAATACTGTGGACACAATTATTGGCACCCCTATAAATTCTTATGAGTAAAATATCTCTGAAGTATATTCCTATTCATATTCACAATTTTGAGCACTCCAGCATGATTATAAACATGAAATCATCCAGCTCTGGCTTCCTGTTTCACAGAAATATAAAGAGGAGGGAAAACAAAGCCCAAATTCCCTTAATCATCCATCACAATGAGAAACAACAAAGAATATATTTCGATGTGCAGCAAAGATAATTGAGCTTCACAAATTGGTGAAGTGGCTTTTAAGAAAAAGAAGAGCAGTGAAAATTCCCATTTCCACCATCAGGGCAATACTAAGAATTCCAACCAACAGAAAATGTTACAACACTGCCTGGAAGAGGACGGGTGTCTATATCGGGCCCCTAATAAAAGCGTAGGCGAGAAGGAGAGTTTGAGTGGCTAAAGAGCAATACGCAACT
>NW_024874430.1:0-1804 GCF_018340385.1 Cyprinus carpio
TGAATGCTGAACTAAGTCTATGAACAGCATTCTGACGTATGAGTCCTTTTTGTCTAATGTGTGAGTGCTGAGTGGAGGGCAGTTGCGATGATGTCATCGGTCGGCGGCTGGACGATATGCAAACTGGAAGGGTCCAGGGACAGAGGGGAGGGGCGATATGGTGCATGACTAGCGTTCAAAGCACTTCCTTGAGGATGGGGTAAGTGCAACAGGA
The DNA here is from genome assembly GCF_018340385.1 of Cyprinus carpio. NCBI lineage: Eukaryota > Metazoa > Chordata > Actinopteri > Cypriniformes > Cyprinidae > Cyprinus > Cyprinus carpio. The sequence goes on from NW_024874430.1 coordinate 215, forward strand.
TGGTAGTCATTGAAGCAGGATGGAGACTGCTTCTTCAGGACTGGAATGGTGGTAGCTTTGAAGCATGTGGGAACAACAGCCTGACTAAGTGAGATGTTGAAAATGTCTGCGAGACATCAGTGAGTTCCACTGCACAGTCTCTGGTACATACCAGGGATGTTGTCAGGACCGAACTAGATGCATTGATCCCTGCTGAAGAATCTCCTCCGCTTTCTGGGGTCAGCGTCATCACCCACCTGGGTCACTGGGAGGGAGGTGGAGTCTTCTGTGCAGTGGTGCTGTTTTGTTCCTCAAAGCGCAGCAAATAAGCATGCCCAGCTCGCTTAGCCCAGAGAGATGGTGTTGTCACAAAGTCCGCTGTGGGGGCTTGTAGTCGGTAATGGTCTGTATCTTCTGCCACAGGCTCCCAGTGTCTCTCTGCTGTCACTGAATCGATGGGCTATCCTCCTGGAGTACTGTCTCTTAGCCTGTCTGATGCCACGGGACGGGAAGGTTGGCTAACTGTCCTCAGGCCCTCATCTCCAGCTAAGAAGCAGCGTTCCGTGCTAGAGTCATAGACCTCCCTGTCATCTACCACGGCTTCTGGTTGGCCCGGACTTGGTGATGGTCTTTGTGACTGTTACATCATCAATACACTCTTGGAGGTCTGTGGTGTTGTGTATGTGGCAGCCTGCTTAAACATATTCCAGTCAGTTGTGTTAAAACAGTCTTGAAGCGTCTGTGACCCTTCGATACACCACTTGAGATTTGTTTGTGAACTGGTTTTCGCGACTTTAACGAGCAGTCTCTTTTGATATATGGGCATTAGCCATGACGAGAGCTCTGTCCGCTCGATAACCGCGATCAGCAGGTCAAGCTGAATAACGCCATTTGAACGCTGTTGCTTCAGCCATGTTTCCGTGAAACACAAAAACACAACAGTCTCTTACAGTCCTCTGAGGTTGATCCAGTCCTCTGAGTTGAAGGCGTGGCTTTGGATCTGCACTGAATTGAGAAAGCAAACTATGCACAAAGGATATTATTTTGCAACTGCGATGAAGATCTTTATTAGAAGAACACCCGGCGTGTGCTACTGTTTACGGTTCGAAAAGCAAGTATAACTTAGATAGGCTACATTCGATTACAGTACACAATACCACTACTGACATTCTAGTTTATTTATGCGATGTAACTTATGCCAGGCTTCAAAATGAGGGGGCCGTGCCCCCTCAGATTTTTGGAAGCCAAGTGGATTTTGAATGCAGCTTCCAAAAGACAAAAAAATAGCCGATTAATATTTTCTATATTTGATACAATCCCAACGGTTTGAGAACGTTCAGCGAGTCACATCATCAGCTGCTAAATTCAGATCTGCGTTTGCTGGCTGGCGCCAATCAAACACCAATCAAACAAGATTCTGGTGAGCTTATGAATGCAATGACCAATCAAAGGTGTTCAGATGAGTCATCGCTAAACCTCTGTGTCAGAGGTTATTCATACATATATAATACATACTTTAAATTCAGAATTTTCATCAGCTGTTACTCCAGTTTTCAGAGTCATGATCCTTCAAAAAATAATTCTAATATATTGATATATTACCAGTGCTGG
>NW_024874431.1:0-1787 GCF_018340385.1 Cyprinus carpio
ACTCAGTTTGTCTCAGGCACCTAGGCATACCACGCCTTTTGCAGTTCACTGTCCCACACATACCAGTGTCATTATTTGCCAGCTCGTTTGCTATGGCTGGTGATGTGTAGTAACTATCCATGTACACCTCATGCCCTTTCCCTGTGTATTGGGCCATCAGCTGACCGAACTATTAGATGGGTGGCACCTAAATCAGCATCAGCATCAGCATCAACATTGTGGCCAGTGTACATGGACCACTGCAAAACATAACCTGAGCTGGCCTCACTCAACAACATACACTTTGTAGCCATATTTGTCAGGTTTTTTAGGATTGTACTGTTTCAAGGTGGACTTTCCCTTGAATGCTATGGTCATTTCATCCAGAGAAAGCTCCTTGAGTGGACCATAAATGGCTGAGAAAGAGGGATTATCAGATCAATTACTGGACGCACCTTGAACAGCCTGTCATGACCTGGCTGGACCCCTGCCCACATAATCACTATTGTTTGCGAAATGGAGGAAAGACAGAATGATCTCCAAATTATTCTAGACATTACTTTGCCAAACAGGTGTGTAACTTGGCCAAAATTCTGCCAGTAATCCTCAATTTCTGCCTTCTCTACCAGCCCCATACCTGGCTGCAGTGCTAGGAAGGCCTTCATCTCTGAGACGAGAGACATCCTTATAGTATGAGAAATCTGGAATTGGGTTTCAGCTGTTGGGGAGTTTCAGAAGCTGATAAGAAAAGCATATCTGTTGGTTTCTGCATTTGTAATGAGGTTCAAGAAGTCATCAGTCAGAAAGAGGGACAGAAAGTCTAAGGGGTGCAGCACTGGTCAAATCTTTCTCTCCTAGATAACCAAAAAGGCTCATCAAAGCGTTTGATCAGTCCTCACCATTCCACACTTCTTCTCCAAAAAAACCGGCCTCCATTGTCTCGCTATTTCCAGCCTATTTAAGAGGCAGATCACCCTGCTGCCTCTACCACATCTCCCGGCTCTCCTGCACGCTACCTTGCGGCCACGTCTGCAGCGACCACTCCCACCTCTTTGGTATGCGGATCCCGAGAACTAGTGCCACTTCAGCCCTATTTCTTCTACCCCTGCTGCCTCTACCTCCTAGCAACAGCTCTCCTATGGACACTACGACCACGTTCACCTGCCACCACCCTGTCCCCGTTAGACCAAGGGGTGAAATTATCATTTGTTTATTAGTACCGTGAGCCTCGGCCTTGCATGGCGGCACCATTGCGCTGCAAGATGTGTGCGGAGAAAGCGATCATTGAAGCGACCGATCGTCATTTCAAAATATTCCCCTTCAGAGTTAGGAATCGGCCGAATAACATTTGGAACACATCCTCCGCGGTACAACTTTTATTGGCCATTTGGCAATTTTCTCTCGCCAGGAAATCGCAATTTGCTCACATACTACTGAACAGAACTGTTTTCCAGTGATCAGCTGACGCGAAAACTCACTTGCTCTGCTATTTCCTCGAACACTTTGAATAGGAACATGACGTAATGTTGGTCTACAATCTAAGTACTATATGTCTGCCATCTAGTGGTAGGGGAATACAAATGAGATATTACACCATATTAGAACTACAGTCTATTTTAGTAAAGTATATGACGCCTTGTCGCACTTTGGCGACTTTGGCTTTAGAGGGTTAATGAATGACTGCGGAATTTACAATGTGTTTTTCTATTGGGAATATCTGTGATATTTTTCTTTGTCATTTGTTTGATTACAAGTATGTAGTTTTTTTCTTTTATGAAAGAGGTTAAATGTGATTAACCCTCTGGAGT
>NW_024874432.1:0-2363 GCF_018340385.1 Cyprinus carpio
TGAACAGTTTGCTACTGTTTGTACTGCTTGAATCTTTCTTCAACTTTTTAATAATATTTTTCCTCATAGATATAGATGAATGTCTGTTCAGTCCATCTGTATGTGGTCCAGATTCCATCTGCATAAATGAAATTGGAAGTTATAATTGCTCATGTCTGAATGGATTCACTGCAACAAACCCAAGTCTCACCGTCAGCATCAATAACACATGTACAGGTACTGGAGGCGATTTGAAACTTTATTCGAATTTAGGCCTGACATCCGGTGTTTCTTGTGGGAGGAAGTCTTATAAAAATGTGTTTTCCTGGCTCTGTTTTGTGTATTAAAAATGATTAGATACTATACTTTTGACAATACTTATTCTGCTTTGTAGAGAGGTAAGATGAATGAGAATGAATTGGATTATCCATTTGTCCTTCATTTTTTTATGTAATTTAATATTTGTATGTATAAAACATTTTAAAAATATTCTTCCCCTCTAGACATAGATGAATGTTTGTTTAGTGCATCTGTATTAATCCAGGATTCCATCTTTTCAAATGACAGTGGAAGTTATAATTGCTGTCGATGTCTGGATGGATTCTACTGCAACAAACTCAAGTCTCCCCATCAGCATCAATAACACATGTCGAGGTACATTTTATATTTACTTTTTTGTGTTGTTTACTATTACCCATTGAATAATGTCCTAAGTTTATTGATTGTGATTGTTATAGCAGGTCGTTTTTTTTCTTCTTGCTATTTTAAAACGAAAAAAAAATATGTATAGTTTGACCTTCACATATACAGTATGAATGATTCCAACTCTTTCTCTTCCTTCCCCGTAATTTCCTTTAATGTAGATTTGCATGAATGTTTGGAGCTCTCATTGTCTAGTGCGTCCAATCTCAATCTGGCAACAAACTGTTGGGAGTCACAATTGCTGTGCATGAGTGGATGTAATGTACCAGACCCCAACAGCCCTATATAAAACAGCAATAGACACATGCAACAGGGTAGTGATTGACAAGCGCTTATATGAGAGGCTTTATCAGTCTTCTTTGTATTTAAATGCATTGCTCAAAAGTAACAAAAATCAACCAATTATGTATGATCTTCCTAACAACAAAAATCTGAGAGTTTTCTCAAACATGTAAATAATTCCAGTAATTGTGTTATGTTGTGTGTAAAAGGTGCAAAGAGTTTTTTATTTATGAATTATTTTTCATCTCAGTAGGAGAAATTATGGTAGAAGTTATGCAGAAGTGTTTTTATGTACACCTTTAGAATTTTTTGTTTAAATGCTAGGTTCTTTTCTTTTAAAAAGATTTTTAGACGCACCTAAAACTATATTTTGGAGTTGTAGTAACAATACAAATGATTATGATTTTGATGTGCAATTTGGACTTTTTTAAAGAGCTATTTTTTCTTCAGGAAAATTGTTTTTAAAATTCTTATTCATCATTAGTGTGTTAAAATGTTCATATTGTACATTATCAGTTCTTATTCACTTTGTATAGATGTAGATTGATTCAAAAGGAGTGACATATGTCTTTTGTGTGTTTTTAAGTGTTTAAATTTGTTCCTATACATTACAATAATTTTTTTTCCCTCTAGATATAAATGAATGTCTGTTCAGTCCATCTGTATGTGGTCCAGATTCCAACTGCACAAATTGAAGTTATAATTGCTCATGTCTGAATGGATTCACTGCAACAAGCTCAAGTCTCCCCCATTCAGCATCAATAACCCATGTGGAGGTACATTTTCTGGTATGCAGTTTGTGTTTACTCTCAACCTTGAATACTTTAGCTAGAGTTTCATACTGTTTGGAATTTTGATTTTTTTATAAGTGAAGCATACCAAACATTCAACAAAACCCTGAGATTGCTCAAAGCTGTAAATATATATCCGATATTGAGGTCTGTTGTTATGTAAAGGTTAAAGAAGTTTCCAGTTTCCCACATTTCCTGAATTATTATTATAATTGTTGTTGTTTTTGTCTCAGTGCATGTAGCTTTTATCATGGATAGTTTATGAAAGTTTTTTTTTTGTCTGTTTGTTTGTTTTTTTTTTTTTTTATGTACATCCACTAAAAAACTCTTGTTTTTTATTATGTTGTTGTTTTCTTTGAAAAAGATTTTTATGCAAACATAAAACTGTTGTGAGTTGGCTACTAATCAGTACAAAATGAGTATGATTTTTGATGTGCAGTTTGGACTTGATGCAATTTAAGCTCTAAAATAGACCTGTTTTCAGGAAAATTGTTTGAAATGTTATTTTTTTCTTTTAGTGTTTAATGATGTTGATATTGTACATTCTCAGCTCTTATCCTTTGTATATAGATGTAGATGAATGAGAAGAGATACCATATGTATTTCTTG
>NW_024874433.1:0-1834 GCF_018340385.1 Cyprinus carpio
TCGTAGCACATTTTCATAGAATTGGGATTCGTGTTGGTGGTGGCAGGTCTTGGCACATAGCTGGTGGATTTAACTGGGGATGTTTTTGGGTATGGGGGGAATAGAGGGGTTAATTTGTGGGCATGACATGGTGGAATGTGCCACTGACCTGCAGATCATGGATAAAATGTTTTTGCAGCCTAGAAGGGGCAGTGCACCCCAGTAGGGGCAGTAGTTCTAATGGAATGACCCATCCTGCACATTTTTTTATAGAAGAGCTTTGATAAGTGTAAGTGCTGTCGCCGGAAAAGGAGGGTCCTGGGGCTGGCTGATTGCGGCAGAGGATCGGAAGGAAAATCAGGATCGTTGGATGGGAAAAGTTGGATTTTAAAAAAACATGATGGCACAAGGAGTGAATGTGCTCCTCTTGTGTTAATTAGGTTAATTATCTGAACATGCTCTTCCCAAACTTTAATAAAACATCATTATAAATTTGAAAGTATTTTGTCACGCTTTTGCCACGCGGGCCAAAGATTCTGGTATGCTAAACTAAATGTGTAGAGTGTCAACAGAGCTGCTTGATTTAGTCACATGCGCTCTGTGACTCTGATGAAGAATAACATGAGGCATATATGGATGAGGGAATTAATTTTGGCCCAACGCGGGAGGAATCATTCGGCATTTGATTTTGCATCCGTCATGAGCTCCAATACAACATCATCCTGCAACAAAGCAGGAATACATGGAGGAGATCTCCCAGCGCCAAGCTTGCTTGCTGTTCATCTACAGTCTCAGGTGCGTCTCAGCTTTAACTCTTTCTGCTCCTCAGAACCCCTTCATCTCTGTCAACAGTGATGCTTTATTTGGTTGTTGATTTTGGTTTATTGATGTTATGTGGAACAACATCCATATATAGATCACATAATCACTAATAACATGTTCTCGTACATGTAACTCTAGTCTTGATAATATGATATTGTGCTCACCTGCAATACGGTCTTGTTATTTTGCGTGAAAATTAAAGTCATTATGATCATGGTTTGAGTGTAGATCCTGCTTGGCCGATTCATTTTTAGATTGATAATTATCATTACCTTATTATAGTGTGCAGCTAAAAAGTAATTTTGATAATTATCTGTTGTCCTTCTAAACATGTTGTGATGAATCTTTCATTGCTTTTTCATTATTCAGAGTTGAAAGCATGTGGATTTAAATGGTGTGGTTTGGATCTCCTCAAAATAGTGAGATATGAAGAGGACAAGCGAAGTGAGACTTCTGTCAAGTCAAGTCACCTTTTATTCATATAGCGCTTTTACAGATAACAGATTTACAGATTGTCGAAACAGCTTTAAAGTATTAAATGGGAAAATAGTGCGTCAAAATGCAAGGACAAAAATAAACACTCAATTTTTCAGTTAAGGGCGTTCATACGTTGAATTCAGTGATGTCATCATCAGCTCAGTTCAGGTTAAATATGATCCTGTGCAATCAAGTTGATGATATCGCGAAATCAAGTATCCCCCAACTAAGCAAGCTAGAGTCGACAGCAGCAAGGAACCAAAACTGGAGAAACCAGGCTCAGTCGGGGGCCAGTTCTCCTCTGGCCAGATGAACCAGCAGGTTGTTCCATCCTGCAGCAAAGTCTGATTGTGTATGAGAGAGTTATACCCCTCAAAGAAAACATTCTGCATTTTTTACAATTTCAAAAAACGTTGTTTATTTTATTTTCATACCAGTTTTACAAATGAGGATGTTCCCAAAGGGAGGTTTTGAGAAATTTATAGTCAAGATGACACCACAGACAGCAGCCACGGTGCTTAGCTCTCCAGTTGTTTAAATGTTTTTTGATAGTTTT
>NW_024874434.1:0-6319 GCF_018340385.1 Cyprinus carpio
AAAAAAAAAAAAAAAAAAAAAAAAACAATCTAAACCACACACACACACACCACCCACAACCACACAAACGAACGTAAACATCAGAAAACATGAACATCCACCAAACATAAACAAAACACCGACTAAAACTTACATCAAACACAATAATAACCCCCAAACTCAAAACAATACACAAATATACAAACAACAAACCTAGGGGCCCCAAAACCACACACAAACCTACTGTATAAACACAACATCAAACATAAACCACAAACACAACCTACAATGCAAACAAAACCAAACTAAAAATTACAACAGCATACAAACGTAAAAAAAAACACAAACATACCCAAATTTCCAAACATACCTGTACAAACAAACATCAAACTAAAACTTAACAAACAAGCACAAAAAATCCAACTCCCAAACTCAAACAGTACAAAAACAAACATACAAAACATACACATAACCACAAAACAAACATACAAATGCAAACATACAGAAAACATGAACATGCAAGCAAACAAACACAAATATACCCCAGAATCAAACAAGTACATAAATATACAAACAAACAAACTAGGTCCACAAACACAACATACACGCAAAAAACAAGCAAACTTTAACACACAAACGCATACACAACAAAAACCACAAACCATACGGTACAAACACAAACACTTACACAAACACAATAACCCAAAAACACAAACATACTGTTTTACAAACCCAAACATACAAACGTAAAACCACAAACACAACAAATTGCAAACATACAAGTAAAACATGAAACATGTCAAGCAAACAAAACACAAATACCCCAGACTCAAACAAGTACATAAAATATACAAACAGAAACAAAACTAGGTTCACAAACACAAAAAGGCCTATATTAGATTGAAATGTGTTTTGTCATAAGGTTTTTTTTTGAAACCAAAATTTCTTTTCTTACTAACAAATTGGCTACAAATGTCTCACAGAACTTTTACAACAGATTAGAACTTTTCTTTCCCCACTTTTCCAATTGGGGCATTGGTTTACCTGCTTGTTTAAATAGTTTTTTTAAAAGTTTAAAATAGTTTTATCATGTATGAATTCCAAAATGTCCGCACAAGTTTTTTTTTTTAGAAAGAGTCCCACTGAGAACAAAGCGAAAATAGATGCCGTGAAAAGTGACTTTTCTCTTTAAGATGTTTTTTTAATGACAGACTAAATGCATTAGATTGGTTTAAAACATTGAGTTTAATGCATTTTTTTCTTGAATAGGTATACAGTGACCGAGAGTAACTGAAGTAAATAAAAACCACATACAACCTCCATAATGCAATTGTGGTTGATGGTATCAATTAATAAAAAAAGACTTTACTTGAATATATCTCATCTTAACTATCCCTTTTGTTTAAAACACAACAAACATTCTTATGGGACCTTTTTAAATGCGAACAACCCCGGTTTTTTTTTGTGGGAAATTGAACATAAAAGAAAATAAAATAGATTAATAAAAAAAACATAAGTGGGTTATGTTTTCCTAGTTTTTTTGAAAATGCTCGTATATTTTTGTAAAGTACAATCAGATTATTTTAAGCTAAAACATTTTTCTTTCACAAACACTCCCATCACCACACACAGACCACTCCCCTCTGAAACTGCCAACAAGGTCCATAAGTTTTTGTTTTAAAAAAACATTTGGCTTTTGTACTTGAGGACCCTGAAATGGAAATTTATTTTACGCACAGGTTTTTTGGGGAAGGGTTATAGATTTACAACATTACCCTATTTTAAAAAAATCTAAAAGGTAGTGTAACTAATTTTGTCAAGTTTCCTTCAAAAAAGTAATGCAACTGATTTAACATTTGAATATACAAGTTTTTTTAAGAACCCCTTTTTCTAAATATAGTAATGTTTTTCAACCGTTGTTAATTCTTTTTTGAACATGTAAACCGCCATGTTTTAACTTTAGAGTACCCTCAACAGCGTTAATGAAACCTTGTCCCCATACTTGTTCAAAAATCCCACGTTTCATCACCCTTTAAAATAGGATTTTGTTTGATAATATTCTTTTTTAAAAAAGGCACAAACCCACCACAAAAAATCAAGAATTGCCCTCCCTTTCTTTGAGATTGTTCTTGAGATTTACAATTACATATTTTTAAAAACAAAAAAGGATAGTGTTTGTTTAAACTACGTGATTGATACTGTTTTGAAAATTAGTTTTTTTGGCATTAGCTCATGACAGGGAAAGCACCCCGGCAAATCTAACAAACGGGGTTTTGTAAAAACCAAGTTCAAACTTAAATAAATAATTATACATCACCCAAGTAAAAATCAAGCGTGGGTGGGTGGGTACCCTTAACCTCCTAAACATCTTGTGTCCCCCTCCCCATAAATTTTAGAGCAGGTCCCCCAATGCAAGTGTTTATGAAAATAATATCAAAATTACAATGTGCCAACGTGGTGTCTTGGAAAAAAAATAATTCCGATGTTAACCCTGTCTGTAATCGTTAACATTTTTCACAACCACACAACCCCGTCATGGACATTAAAGCTGGCGATTTAAATTAATATAAATTTTGTTTTTTCTCAAGTTAAAACTTGTAAACTGAAAAATTACAATTCACACTTTTATTTTTTTGGTAATCAAATTACTAATTTTTTAGCTTTTTATGGGTACTAGTTTTGCCTTTTTTTTATTCCACTTTCCTTCGCCCCCTAACACTGTTTTATGCCTTTATTAACAAGTAATAAGATGTGGAAAAGATTTTCCATTTAAACCTTTTTAACGTTAAAAAGTGAGGACAATCACTTAAACCAACTAGCTTGGCAAAACCAAAGGGTTTTTCTTCTTCCCCTCCCAATAAAACAGCCCCAAAAATACCAAAGAAAATTGTATTTGGTTTTCCAGGAAACACGCGAAAATCCTCATAACCGCCAAAAATGCTTTCACAAGATCACATAACAAAAGGTTGTTCTTGGTTTACAACATAGGCTGAAACAACTTCAAAAGGCCTGTTTTTTTTTTAGCCCATGTTATAGCGTATCTTATTGTCTTCGGATATAAGGAATCTGCCTCAGTCTTTTACCATAATGTGTGTTTTTTAAACAATTTATTTTTGTTTCTTGTTTTTGATGCAAAAGGGTGGTTCTGAATTGAGTTCACGTTTAACTTAATACCTCATTCAACCGCGTAGATCCTTTCTCAAGTTCCCAGGGAAACTACAATACCCAGCATAACACCCTCAGACCGTTATCCCAAACCAAACACCAGAACCTGGCCCCCCGTCGTGGATCCCCCCCTATAAACCCAAACCTACTCCCATACCGTAAAAAATGTGGCCTTGTGCTCCCAAATCATTGGTCCCTTCTGTATTGACACACGCATGACCCTCAGATTAACCTAATAGGAAAAAGATGCACATTATTCCCTGGCCACTTTTTTTGTAGTGGCATACTCACTCCTCGATGTTGGTTGGAATGGTTTACAAACCCCAACATGTTTTTTGTGATTCCGTTTAAGGGTGGATGTAAATTCCCCCCCCCCCTGATTTCCGACTTCTGTAAAAATGGAAAAATCCATTTGGAACCAAGCCTTCGTGTTTCTGGATTGAAACCTATCTCGAATGAAACCCTATTCAATAGGTTCCTTAAGTCATCCTCGCAGTGTTTTTATTCCCCCCCCAGTAACACATTTTTTTTTTTTTTTTTTTCTTTCTAAACAAAACTCCCCAGTGTCATTTTTAGATCAGTGAATCATTTAAATGAAGTTAACTTTCGTGCGGAACACATATTGGTGGTCATTGTCTTTTTGTTCATTTTAAGTTGATGATGTTTGTAGGGTCATGCAGTTTTATGCACCCGACTCCTTTTTGTTGTTGTTTAGCTTAAATATCAGTAGTTTTTGAGTCCCAAGTTTACAAAAGTGGGTCAGGTTATTAAGTTTTATTTGTATTTTTTAACTAATTTAAGATAGAGTTTTTCAGGTTTTCGGGTATTTTTTGTGGTGCGTGTAAGCTGCGGGTGAAAACTTAAATGTGACAGTAAAAATGTAACAGACAAAGTAGCGTTTGCCACTCAAACAGTCCACCGCATCTTCCATCTATCTTTAATGGTAAAATATTCCCCATAGAAAACGACACTACGACAAAATGGGCAATGTAAAAGTGTTCATTAAAATGCTGAAATGAAAATAAGCATACAAAAATCTTCATAATGAACCAATAAGTAACAATATACCCTAACAACCATAACGAACCTGCTAAGTCCAACCCAAAAAATTTGCCTTAGAGTTTTGTGTGAGATTATAAAACTGCAATTGTTGGTTTTCATAGCGTTTCACTTTTGCAAACCAGAACGATTTTGTTTAACATGGACCTTTGGTTAGCTTCTTTTCTTTCCTGTTTGAATTTGTTTACCCGAAGTTATCACCCCATTCGTTATCTTTATTTTCCCACACCTAACACATTTGTAATGCTTGGTCCTTCGCTTAGGGCCTTAATTAATCCGTTCTTTTGTTTTTCTTAGTTTTTTGCTTGTCCATGTTTAGTGGGGCACCCCCCCCTCTTTGTTCCCCAATACAAAGTCCATATTTCCTGTTGAATTTGGTTCTTAAAATATTGCTTTGTAAAAAACCCATAGTCTTCCCCAAAATCAAAGGACGTTTATGTTAGCATATAATTATATTATCCCTAGTTTTTAATTATCAGATATAAAGATACAAAGAAATCATTTTCTTAATTTAATTATTTAATCCCACCTTTGTTTTTAACCAAAAATAAAAACCAAATATCATGACCCCTGGAAACTTGAGGTGGAAAAAACTTACTCTTAGAGGCGCTGACCATTTTGTTTGTATGACTTTTTTTTCCCCTTATGAACAACCCGCCCCCGCCCCCCCACTCTGGTTACAGGGGCATCACAAGGTGGGGTTGAGGGGGTGGATCCCCCCTTCGCTAAAACCAACCAAACGACTTGGCTGAATAAAATGGCTACAGTTGCTGCGCTGTCGAACAATACAAATACAGTAAATCAAAATAAACCCGGAAAATTGCAAACCGAAATTTTCCCACTGGACCCGTCGTGGAATTAAAAAACCAGTACATCCGCATTTCCTAGTTTTATGGGCTACAACATTCCTATATCAATAAGGGGCAAAAGTTTTATGTCCCCTTTTGGGAAAAGAAATTGAATTCCTGAAAAAAGTCGTCCTGGAGCTGCGCAAAAAAACCGCCGATGGGAGGGGTAAATGGAGCCTCTGGGCGCTGCCTTGAGAGGTTCGTAAAAACTGGAGTGCACCACGGGAAAAAAACCCTTTTTGTTGTAAAAGACTTAGCGTCCCCTTGCTTTTTTTTAAAACTACACTTCAGAGGAACTGGAATTGATTGAAGCACTGGTTGGTTTTTATAACTGGGAGAGGCACCATGGCGTGGTCCACTACATGAAAAAATTCTGCAAGTGATATCTGAAAATGTGAAGATGGATGATTGCATTTAATTAGAACATTCTCTGTCCTTGGTACATCCCTGTAAACAGATCAATTGTGTACTGGTTGGGGTTCCAAAAATTGTGGAATCTAGGACATGTTGAAATTGTTGCAGAAAATCGTTGATTTGATTTTTATATTGGAGCAAAAACATGTTGTTTCTGAGAGATTTTCCTCATTCGGGCTCGATTGCCCTGTATTGGCCCCATAAGTACCTTTGTTTTTTTGTTTTTTTAATGACAATTTGATCATTTTTTTCTTCACTACTTTCGATGTGCATGCATGTAATTTGCAACAATTATTTGTTGAAAATTAAAAGATTGACCAACTTCACTCGTTATTCTCTGTTTTCTCTTAATTCAGAAAACTTTTTTTTAGTTTGTTAACAATTTAATAATAAAATTAAATAAAAAAACAATCTTGTATCCTATAAATCCGATATAAAACTAGGCCTAATTATACTTTAGTAAAGTAACATCTGGAATGAAGACGAGGGTTTTAAAGCAATATTTTAAATAACCCAAATTTCCAACAGAAATATTTGAACTTGTATGAACAAAGAGGCCCCGCTTAACATTAACAGCAAGAAAAACTAGGAAAGAAAACGTATAAGGCCCCCCTAAGCATAAGAAACCCCAAAAATTACAATTTTGGTGAGGAAAAATAAAGAAACCGTTGAAAACATGTTTCAATTGAAAACCCTTTGTAAAAAACAAAAACCAAAAAAATAATTGTTTAAAAAAATAAATTTTTAGACTAGGGAAAGATTTATATTCAAGAATATCCCTAAACATGTGTAAATACAGGCCCCCTTAAAAAAATGTGGGCTTTTTGTTGTTTAAAGGAAAACAAACCGTTGTT
>NW_024874435.1:0-562 GCF_018340385.1 Cyprinus carpio
CCGGTTAAACTCCTCCTGTTTGATTCGCTCAGGCGTGGCCTCGATGATCTGCTCGGCCAGCGTGGCCATGTCAACCTAAACATCGCAACATCACCATCACATCATTCATTCACTGTGAGGGGCAATGTTCCCTATAACTTTTTCTTCTGTTGAGCAAAAACTTATCTGTATTGTTCTAACTCTATAGCAGTTTGCCCGTGTATTGCAATTATTTTGTATTTACTAGAATTCAATCAAATGGCTTTCCCAACTCATTTTTGTGTGTGCACGGCATATTATTTCTTCTGCGCGGCTGAGACTATAATGCGCTGTCCAATCAGAGCTGCTCTCACCTGCAGGGACCTCGCCGGACAGGTAGTCCCTGCTCTCTCGCGCTCTCGGGCTGTAGCTGAGCAGTTCGTCAGCGAAGCCCGGGCGCCGAGGGCTCGAGGCCTCACAGTCCATCAGAAGAGTGAGTCAGAACCGCCGGGGCGGGCTGAGAACGGGAGGAGGGGGAGGAGGCGGAGTCCATGGGGGTCAGGAACAGAGCCACCTGGAGTAGGCGGAGCTTGGGGAGGGAGAG
>NW_024874436.1:0-968 GCF_018340385.1 Cyprinus carpio
ACAACATGCCACAGTACATCCTGAGAGAGTTCAAAGTCACCGACGCCAGGGTGAGTCATTTACTGCGGTATGATCTGAGTAAAGCTGTCAGTCTTACGTTCAGATCTTTTCAGGAATAAACACCAGAGACACAATTGTCGGCAGATCCCTATCTGTGTTTCTACAGGCTCAAAGTGTTTCTCACGTCTGGATGAGTTCAGATTCATTGTCTTTCTCTCTGGGGCGGACAGTCCAGAACCGTCAGACAGTTCCAGTTCACGATTAGCCAGAACAAAGAGGTTCAAAGTCAGGGGAGGGATTCATTGGTTCATTGGACAGGTGCATAAAACCAAAGACAGTTCGGCCAGGGCCGGACCAATCTGATCCACTGCAGGTGCCGTTACGTCATCACACTCGGTGTTTGGAGATGGCGTGAGGAGCAGATCTCAGTGTGACCAGGCTCATTTCATGTCTCATTCTCATCTCATTCTCGTCTAATTCCCATCTCATTCTAGATCTTTTTAAATCTCATTCTCATCTCATTCTCGCCTATCTCATTCTCATCTCATTCTCGTCTTAATTCTCATCCTCATTCTGGTCTTTTTAAATCTCATTCTCATCTCTATTCATGTCTCATCTTTTATTCTGCCATTTGATTCTGGCCTCATTTCCATCTTATTCTAGTCTCATTCTCGAGTCTTTTTCTCATCTCATTTTCTATCTCAATCATGTCTCATTATTGTCTTATTCTCATCTCATTGATGTCTGATCTCATTCATGTCTCATTTTTTGTCTCATTCTTCATCTTATTCTCGTCTCATTCCATGACTTTCATCTCATTCATCTTATTCTCCTTATCGACTCATGTCTCATCTCATTTATGTCTAATTCTCATCTCATTCTCTATCTTATTTTTCATCTCTTTTCTCATTCTCATCTCCTTCATTATCTCATTCTCATCATTCTCGTCTCAATCATGTCTCATTCAT
>NW_024874437.1:0-1099 GCF_018340385.1 Cyprinus carpio
AGAGCCATTATTTTATTTCTCTTTTTTTTAAAAAAATAGGAAGTAACATGGTCAAAAATGTACAGAGATCATTATGTAAACTTACCAATGGGTGCAGTGCTGGGAAGGATGTTATGATTTTTTGTCTCCTTTAATAGCAACATTTGTCAAAATTTCTGTAGAGAGAGAGACAGAGAGGTTTATGGAGCTTTTTTTCTGTTTGTTTGTTTTAAAATTCTACAATTATTCTGAGAGAATTAATTTTGAATTATTGCACAGTAGCCAAAAGCTGCTGCTCGAAAGATTTAATGGGTTTTTCCAAGCGTCCGCCAGGTAGCCGAACCAGTTTGTCACTGAGAAAGTTTCTTCGGCTCTCTCACACTGCCACACCGGGGCTCCTCAGAAATGATATCCCTATGCTTCACAGCAGCAGTGCGCGCTTCCTCCAACTTCTCCATCTGCACCTCCCACTTCAGATTACATTCTACTACTTCAAGGATCCTGGTTTTATTGGGTCCTGGGTTTTCAAAGTAGCTACCGAAGTGGGTGCGTGGGAATGAAGACTCTGTATTTTTTTAAGACCTGCACAACCTCGCTGGAGTGCTCTAGATGATTAAAAACTTGTGCCTGACCTTCCACGCAGAAGAAGAGCAACAGAGTAAGTTCCATTACGATGATCCACAACTTCCCCTGCATTAATACCCCTCGCCTTTTTAGATAAATGGAAAAGAATAAATGTAATGCAGAAAACTAATAATGCATGTTTTGGTAAAGTAAATTTTAAAGCTTTTTAAACGCTAGCATAATATATGTAATATTTTGCAAATAAACAACTGTCACAACTGGAAACTTAACATGACACAAATGTCTCTTATATTGATGTTACATATATGTTAATTCTTTTCAAAAAACTTTAGAACCTTTTTATTTAGCATTGAAAAAGTTTTTGCTTTGGAATAATCTCCTCCATATCTTTTCAGGTTCTTATTGTGGTCTCTGGCTGTGATAATAACAGAGATCTTTTCTCCCACTTTGTAACTCTCTTTGAGTCCCACAATAGAGAGAAAGCTGAGTGGACTGGACTTGTGCTCTGACTCAGATGAGTGATTTCTTGATCTGG
>NW_024874438.1:0-1672 GCF_018340385.1 Cyprinus carpio
CTTAAGGTGACAATTACCCCCAAAGATCACATGATCTGTAGATGAAGGAGAAAGCTTTATTACACGGTAGCTTCTAAAAAGTACTCATTTTGTGAAGAGTTGTATTCTGTCTATTTTGAGAGAAAAGAGCATTTTTATTATTTTTAAATATGTGAAACAAAAAATTATCCATTTTTAATTGATGCCACCGAATCAATTATTATTTTTTTTTTAAGGGAATTTAACTGATATTTCTGTGCAGAGATTATTGATGGATACTGGTGCCCTTGTGGGTATTAAAACCGCCAAAATTCTTGCCTTTTGGTTTCTAAAATGTCAGCTACATGGTTTCTTCAGTAAATAAATATGATACTATTCAGAATAAAGCTTTCACAGCTAATGGGAGCCTCCTTCTGCTTGAGTTGGTTAGCTTTCAGTGTTGTCGGACTTTTTGCTGTGTTTTTACCAAGTTCTTAGGCCAGTTGTTGGTTGGAGGTGGGTGTGCAGGTCTACTTGTATACCTTTTTATAGGAGGTGCTCGCTAAGCCTGGTGTCCCAATCCACTGCCTATCCATTGGTGTTTTTTGTTCCTGAATACCAGTTACAAGCCTTTTTGATGTTCTTGTTTGCACCAATCCCTTTGCATGGACACACACATGCGATATAATCAATACAGTTCTCTAGAGAGCCATTTTGACCGATATGACCTTTCTGCCCTTTACTTACATGTTCGCTTTATCCTTCCAGTTAGCATGGAGGGCATTTACTTTTCCACAGTGGATGGCATTTTGAGTAACCAGGGCTTGGGTTCCCCACTGGAGTGATTTTTTCATCCTTTTGGGTGCTGTCTAATTTTCATTTACTATCTGCGCGCCCCGATCTCCCCTTTCGCTGTCCGTTACTGTGTCACTGTGATGCTCTTTAAACTTCTGTAAAAATCAATGTAATTTGTGTACTTGGAAGCATACATGTACATGTTTACCTGTATTCTTTCTCACAGGTTCCATATTAGCTTGTCTGTCTTAAATTAAATGGGATTTAATGCCTCAACCAAGAGTGACATGGAGAGACAATGTTAAGAAAGGGCAAAGGTAAGGTTCTTGAAGTATGTTGGGTTGCTTTTTGATGCATCTGCAGGGGTCACTCTCTATCTTCTCCAACCCCCCCATGTCCCCCAGGTTCGCTTAACGTATTCTCATCCCAGCCTGTGCGTAGTCAAACTTCTGTCTTTTTTTTTTTGCTCGAGTCTTATGCTTCTCTTTCTCTCTGTCTCTTTCTTTTCTCAGCCACAGGATTTCCTTCCACACAGGTGTAAGGAAGCTCTCACAAGGGTTGTTGACCCTCAAAACCAACAGGGCTTAAAAATCCTGGGTTTTTATCCTCTGCCTCTAAATCCCTATCTGTACCTGTAACGATATAAATGTAAGTCTTTCTCTCTCTCTCTCCTTCTTGGGGATATATACATGTATAAATGCAGTGTTATATATGTATATACCCATCCGAACTGTTGTGTATGTGTGTAAACCAACGTTCCAGCAGCTCTAGAGGCCATCTCTTCCCTCAAGAGCTTTCTCTCGTCTAACAGTATGGATCCTTTTTTGCTTCTCTGTTTCTGTGTAGGTGTCTATAGTCAGCCTTATAGCTAATGCGCTGGGCTACTCCGAACTAGGGCCCATTAAATCACTCAGGACAC
>NW_024874439.1:0-1567 GCF_018340385.1 Cyprinus carpio
CAGATCAAGCTCTTTTTAGAAACTGCAGAGCTTTTTGTAAGTCGTCAAAGACTGAGTTAAAGAAGAAACATCTGTAATGCCACAGTAACAAAGACTAGAAAGAGACAAACAGAGGAAGAGAGATCATCTTACAAACAAATCATTAAGGTGAAGAATCTTTCACAAATATAATTTGGTGTGTGTGTGTGTGTGTGTGTGTGTGTAAAAGGGGGGATATGTAATCATTCTGCATCAGAACGGTGGGCACGCCACCATTTTCGCGGTATTTTTTGTCTGAATTCAGGTGGATTTATTGATTTTGTTTGATAAATTAAGAAGAAAAGTATTGATTTTATCATTTCGTCATTCATTTCAATGTGGGTCTCCAGAGAGTAACTTTTTTTTTTCACACTAACACACAGATATCAATCCAACTTAATTTTCATATTTGTAGAGCTACCAAGTGTTGACAACCGTACAAAGTCTCATGACATTTAGATAAATGGAACATTTTTATTTTTATTTCAGCAAACATCATTTGGGGTCTGAAAAGACCTTGAACAGCACATAAGAGTTAAACAAAGTGATTTTCATCATTTTGATTCTTGTATGCGGAATGTTACTGACCTGCAATCTCTCCAGTTTACAGCTTGAATCCTTTCAGGTACATCACATAAGTGATTCAACTCCTGTGTTTTTTTATTTGATTCCAGCTCAGGTCCAGTTCTCTCAGGTGTGATGGGTTTGATTTCAGAGCTGAAGTCAGGATGAGGACACTGTTTCTCTGTAATACTGCACAACTCAGACTGGAAGATTAGAAAGAGAAAAACATAAATGAAAAGTATAACGCTATTATGTTCATGTGTGAGTAATTCCATCATGTGTTAACACCCATACAGTGCAATAATAAAACTTGCAAATATTTTTTCCATCCAAAACCTTACATTTACATTAAGATGAATATTCAGCAGACGCTTTTATCCAAAGTGACTTACAAATGAGGACAATGGAAACAATCAGAATCAACAAAAGAACAATGATACGCAAGTGCTAGAACAAGTCTCAGTTAGCTTTACACAGAACATGTTGCAAGGTTGTTGTTTTTTTTTAAAATTATATAATAAATATATAAATAAAATAAATATAGACAGATAGAATAGGAAAAGAATAAAAGCAAACTAGAATTAGATGCCTTTTTAGCTTTTTGTTGATAGTGGCAATAAATAATAATAATAATAATAAAAATTGATAGAATATATGCAGATGGATATGCATCAAAATAAGAAATGCCTGTAAATTAGTTCAGAGGACATTTTATTCACTGACGCTCTTTAGACTAAACCCGGAAGCGCATAGACTTACTTGCCGGCAACTTGCCAAAAATTTTACGTTGGAAAATGAAAAATTAAAATAATTCAAATTAAAAATAACTAAGGTTCAAATTAAAATAATAATAATAGCACTTTATTTTTAAGTTTACCATAAATTGTATTTGTATTTAATATTCCCTTTTTATTTTAAAGGGGTGGTTGATTGCGATTTCACTTTTTTAACGATAGTCAGTGTGCAGTGTTGCTGTTTGAGCATA
>NW_024874440.1:0-1672 GCF_018340385.1 Cyprinus carpio
GTTACATTTCAAGTCTGGAGAATCTTTAGTCAGACAAAAAAGTTTGTGATTTAATAATGTAATTAAGATACAGGATCAACTATAGAATTACTTTACAATAACATTAAAAAAATCAAAGTGAGTTTAAATGCTTGCAAATCAAGAAAAGTCTGTTCATAAATCAAAATCAACTAAGACATTTTAAGCAGGGGTTCATTACAGAAACTGCAAAATGAAATTCCAAGACTTTCTCAAGGACTTTCGTACACTAGTTTTTTGGTTTCCTTTCAACTCATTTCCTTAGTTCACTATACTGATTCCTGATTTTTTCTCCATGAACATGTATTAGTAAAATATTTTAACTCAATCAAGGGCTGTAACTAATAACTGTTTTGGCAATCCAAGTAATTCTACTGATTATTTTTGACAATTGAGTAATCTGATATTTTTTTTAGTAAGCCACAAATAGATTCTAAGTAGAAAAACAGGCTTCCAGTATGAACTATTTATATATAAACTACACATTGAGGCAATATGGTGGACCAAACAAAGCATCAAAACCAAGTAATTACATGATTTTTATAGAACAACCCCTGGGATAAAATGAGCCTACATAATGTAATATGCCTACACAAAATATGAAAATAACCAACTTAAGTTTATTATGTATTATAACAAACACCTGCATAGAGGGCATACCAATGGCATGACACTCATGCTTTACTTTGCAGCATTGATTCAAGGACGTTTAAATCCATGTAATTTAATATTTGGCCACGTGCAAACTCTCAGAGCAAGGAGTTAGAACTTTTATATTTTGATATTATAGAGTATGTACAACAAATCACTTTATTTAGAAATATGTCGATGAATTCTCCTGTGTTAGCATAGAGTTTTTTATAAATGATTTACGTTATAAATCTAATGAGATAACACACACTGTTTTCTCAGATGAATGTTAAGCAACACAAACTCACAGCATATGGCAGAGGAAAGAGTTTGAGGTCCCGGCAGCTGAGATTAGGGATGCTAACTTTAGAAAAGGAAAATAAGGTACAATCATGGTTTTTCATAGAAAAAATAAAAAGGATGTAGAATAAAGGGACACACACAGGCCTATTATATATATATATATATTTAGAGTCTGTAATATTTTTTTAATAATGAAGTCACTTATGCTCTTCAAGGCTGTATTTAGTTGATCAAATATGCAGGAAAAACAGTAATATTGTGGAAATATTATTGCAATTTCACAATATTGCTTTCCTATCTTATTTTACTTTAAACATATTATTTTTTATTTATTTCTGTGACACAGCACTGAATTTTCAGCATCAGTACTCCAAAGGTAACAGTATCACATGATGCTTTAGAAATCATTCTCTGTATGCTGCGTTATTATCAGTGTTGATAATATTATCAGCTGTTGTGATGCTTAATATTTGTTTGGAACCTGTGTTCCATAAATAAAATAAAAAAGTTAAAAAACAACAGAATTTATTCAAAATAGATTTTTTTTTCTCTTCACTTTTTTATCCATTTAACACTGCATCCTTGTTGAATAAAAAAGTATTCTAAAAAGTTTTCTTTTTTTAAATAAAATTATCTCAAACTTTGAAAAATTAGATTTCAATATATTTTTATTAGTATATTTAACACAAAACATTTATTTTGAATGTTCTTTTATAATTTT
>NW_024874441.1:0-1648 GCF_018340385.1 Cyprinus carpio
GGATCACAGTTTGAACAAGCAGGCAGGCCGATAACATGCACAATCAAAACCAGGAGTGTTTTTTAAAAATTCCGTTTCAGGGAGGGGGAACCCGGGGGGGGGGTCCACTGAATGGCAAAAAGGGGCTCTAAAATTCCAAACAAAGGCAAAAAAAGTGTTGGCCAACCAAGCAAAAAAAAATTGGGGACCCCAAACCGCCCAACCGGGAAAAAACTGAAAATACCAAACGGCTGTTTACTCGGGAGTGTGACAAATCGGATTGACCTCTTGTCCAAAAAAAAACTCCTGGAGAGGCGAACAGGTTTCAGGGCAAAACTCACAAAAAACAAATCCCAGGCATGGAGGTTCTGTTCTGCCCGATGTTGTGGCTAAATAAAACACTAATTTTCGTGGGCATGTTGTGTTGGGTACTCCTAGGAGGGTGGGAGTTTTTGAGCAGGGGTGGTACACGCCCTGGGAACACACTGCAGGCCTTCCACCCCTTCCCGGAACAACAAAAAACAATGAAAAACCCACTCGTGTACCTGGGTGGGCTCGAGACCACCAACGCCAGTTTGCTGCTTAACAGCGAGCAGCTAGCGATTGCACCCTGAGAGACTGGCGGTGGCACCTCCACTGGGTTCGCGGTGACAAAAAAAAAAAATCAGCGCTAAAGCGCTGCCACGAAACTCAGGCGCCAACATGTGTCCCAGCGTCAGCAAACTGGAAGTCAAGGGACTGAGACCCGTTGGGAAAGAGGCGAGGGGGGAGCCAAGAATCGCGTAGTGGGGGCTCCGAACCCGACCCTGAGATTAAAGTCTCATGCTCTACCGGCCCCAGGCTAGCCGGGCAGCTGCGGCGGACTGCCTTACTCGGGCTGGTCAGCCCGGTTCTCATAAGTGCCCAAATTTCCGCGGAGGAGCAAGCGGGCTGTTTTTCACACAGGCTTGAGAAAACCTCACTACTGGCGGGTAGAAAGCTGGGGTTAAGCCCTAACAGTAGGCTTAGAGCAGGGGGGTCAAACTCAGTCCTGGAGGGTCCTTGTCCTGCGAGCTTAGCTCCAAGCCCAATGAAACACACTAGAAGCAGCTAATCAAGGTCTCTCCAAACGGACCTTCGAAACTTCGAGGCAGGTCTGTTGGAGCTGGCTGGGAGCAAAACTCAGCAGGACAGTGGCCCTCCAGACAGGTTTGGACACCCTTGGCTTAGAAGTGTCCTTTGTTTGTTTAGCCATGCCTGTTTAGCTTGGGGATCTGGTTGAAACAGAGCAGGCCGATAGCATGCACAATCAAAAACCAGGAGTTAAAATTCCCGTTTCAGGAAGAAGAGGCGATTCACTTTGAATCTGAGAAGCAGCTCCCTAATGTCCAAAGGCAAAAAAGTGTGCCAGCACAGCAAAGTAATTGGAGGACAGCATACAGCCAAACTGAAAGGCATACAAAAAGATGCTACTAGGAGTGTGACTGACGATCAGATTGACTCTTCATTAGTCCAAACTCCTGAGAGGCTACACAAAAAAAGTTCAGGCACAGCTTCCCCAAAAAAATCACAGGCATGGGTTCTGTCCCACAGGTGCATACATACAACTATTTTCGCGGGCATTTGTGGTACTCCTAGAGGAGTTTTGAGCAGGACCTCCCCTGGAACACAGGCCTCCACCTCCGGGACA
>NW_024874442.1:0-1783 GCF_018340385.1 Cyprinus carpio
CTCTCTTTAACTGGAATGATTTAGTTGAAGGCCTGAAGCTTTACAAAAGGAATTGATTAGAGAGATAGCCAGAGTAATTGGGTCTTTGTCTTGTAAAAAATAATGTTGTATCATCTGCTAGCTGACTGATTGCTAAGGTTTTCCCAAATACATTTAATTTCTTCAGAGATACATCATGACTAACCAGAGTGGACAGCATATCTACAGCTAAAATAAATAAAAGAGGGGACAATGGGCAACCCTGCCTTATTCCACGGCCAATCTGAAACCTTTGTGTAGTACCAAAAGGGAGAGAAACTGAGCTATTCATGTCTCTGTAAATCATTTTTAGAACACTAATAAACTGTTCACCAAAACTTATAAGTTCGAAAGATTTAAAAAGAAAAGCATGCTCTATCATACCAAAGGCCTTTTGTCCATCACCAACCTTATTTATTATGAATAGATCTTCCTTTAAGAAAGCCTGATTGTGATTACGTTAATGAAATTATTAATACCCACTTTTAATCTATTAACATATATATGTGTGACAGCTTTATAATCTCATTATTAAGCAATGTGGTGGATGAGAAATTATCCATATATCTCATATCTTTATCTGTGGTTTGGGGATTAATGTAATGGGACCTGATTTATAGTGGGGCCAAAGAAACCGTCTTCAATGGATTCAACAAAAGCATTATATAATATTATTCTGATATCATTCCAAAAGAATTTGAGCAAAAGTGTTTCTTGAGGCCATCAGGGCCAAATGCGTTTTGATTTAGCAAGGTTTTAACCCGCTAGTCAAGTTCTTCAATATGAAAGTCAGCATCAAAACAATATCTCCAATCATTGTCAATGTGTAAGGGGAATAAAAATTTATTATTTTATCAAAAATTATTAGAGTAGGATCTGTGCATTCCAGCACCATTAATCATTAGTGAAAGGACTGAGTTACTTTCGATTGTAGATGTTTTATTTCTAATCTGCAGAAATGCGTACTTTTTCACCTTCTTCTATCCATTTAGATTTAGAACGTATATATGCACCTTTAGCTTTCTTACTGTAAAGATTGTCCAGTTAAGTATCAGGCGTCATGTAAGGCGACGCACCTAGTTCAGATGTACTTAGTACTCAGGGGCGTCCCTATCATTTCAGAAGTGAGGGGGACGGAAATGTTATAAATATATATATATATGTATATATGTATACGTTCTTTCATTGGTATGAAAGAACGTTCGCTTTGTGCGTTTGGTTTAAACAGCTCGTTCGCATCTTTGTGCAGATATCAGAAGGATCCCAGGGCTCCAGATTAACATTTGATGGTGGCTCCAGAAGCAGATTTGGTAGCACAGGGGGTGGAGTGTGGAGGTATTATTAAAAATAAAGATAATTTAATCATAAAATTACTATTGTTTCCGTTAATAAAAGCAGTGACTTACAATATCACGTTTATTTCTCGGAAATGCACATTTGACAGTAAAGCACTGAGCTTGAGTCGGGAAGCATACAAAATGTACTTTATTAACAATAGCAATATGTGCAACATCTAATTTTATATGGAAAAAATGTATATATTCTACTCTTATTTAATATACCATTATTCTTCTATAGTATTTTACAGAACTGAACAACAACTTCAGTGATTATGAAAGGAATGTTGTAGATATTGTAGATTAAATATTGTAGAAACTAAAAATATTAGTTTCTACAATATTAGTTTCTATTATTTCTAAAAATATTGTAGATTAGATATAGATTAAATATTGTAGAAACTTAATTTTCTGTAAAGTTGCTTTGC
>NW_024874443.1:0-1860 GCF_018340385.1 Cyprinus carpio
GCTGACCAGAAGACTACATCTGCCCCAATAGGGGGAAGAAAGAAAGGGGTTCAGGCTTTGGGCCCAGCTGCGTTTCCGACGCATCACGGCCACCCGGATTTTCCTTGTTGCTGTGGTCTCCCATTCATCGGCTTCTGCCAGTGTCACCGCAGGGCTTTCAGTCGGTTAGGGGTCACCTGCTGCTGCTGGGAATACCTGTCACCCGCTGTCGGCTGTTAGCAGGGACTCTCAAACATCGCGAGCTTTCTATTGAGGCTGAGGTGTCTTCGCTTCAGTGGAGTTCCAGTTGTGGACAGTGGGTATCCCCCCGAGTCTCCAAGGTCATAGTGAGAGAGCCTCCTTAACTGCTGCTGGATTTACTGTTGCTGAGGGGGCTGGTAGGGCCGATTTGTCTGTGGTTTGAAATTGCCCCTACGCCAGCTATATCTGCTACAAGGCCCGGGGCCGTCCCCTACAGTGAAAACCCCTGTGTGGTTTTAAGGATTACGGTGGACTGTTTGGGACTGGGGCGAGTCCTATTTTTCTCAGAGGAAGTAGTGTAATGATTAGCAGTTCTACTGATGCGTGGCGTCACTACTACTGGACAAGTACTGAAGGAACCGTGTCTTCGAGCACACCTGTGGACAATGAACAACCATGGGATGCTTTTTTAAATCTTGGCGGGGGAGAGGGAAAGGTGAAGTAGCTGTTGCCTTATAATAGTGCTGTAAGAAAGAGACTGAGACGCTGTGTTTATTAAGCCTGCCGGATTTACTTAAAAGCAGGGGGATCTGTGGCGTTCGTGGTTGGTTAGCACCACCGGCGTGAAGAAAACGGGGTCCCGCTTATTGGCCCGGAGTTAGACACTGGGGAACTTAGGTAGATAGGGAGAAGAGAGTGTAAGGTGGACTTGGCAGGCTGTTTTGAAAGAAACCTTCTCGGCATTTCCTTGAGGAAGGGAAGGTTGGAGTCCTCCACAGTGGCAACAGGGTAATGTCGTCCGGGCGTGGACAGGGCGATCGAAGTTATTTTTATTATTACAGAGTTGTGTGTTGTTATTTTTGTTGTGCTCAGCCATTGGTGATTACTGTCCTCACAGATTATATGTTGATTGCCTGTGCTGGGTGTACACCTAAGGCATGTGATTTAAGGCTGATGGGTTTCTAATTGAGTGTGCTGCACTTTGGTGCATTGGCCCATGGTTTGCTGTGACTTTGGAATGAGCGCGTGCAGGTTCTCCTCTTTTAAATGTATGCGGTTTAATGAAATATGACTCGTGTATGTAATCCAGAAGGATATTTAGTGAGGATAGCCAAATGGCTGCTATTGTTAATAAAAGTGTATTCTTCTGTAATTCTTGTTCTTGGTGTATTTTGGTGCTCCTCGGACCAGACTGGGTTAAAATTAAGGTGGTGGCAGAATAGGTGTTAATCCATAATAAGAAAGCTTACCAGTGGCCCCTAGTGGTGGCTAGAATTATTACAATATTTATTTAGTTAACTGATGGGTAACGTTTTCTCCACGCTTGTTTTAAAGACCCGTTATGTTTGACAAACACACATCTACTTTGCGAATTATCTAACGTTAAAATGCTTACTTACCGGCGATGATGACAGGTAATATGATACAGGTTATAAAAATGACTATGCGGCGCATCTTGAGAAGCGGTGTTCTGTTTCGGTCTGTCACCTGATGTAACAACACGTTCACTCTAATACCGGCAAGATGAGACTGTCACTGCGGCCTGATGCGGCCACAATTTAACCAACCACCCTCTACGTCGCTGCAGTTTTACATTAAAACAGTTTTGCCATTTTTGTTCCTTAGAGCGAGCGCGCGAATTTCAGATCAGACACGAGCGTCACGGAGCGGCGCGAAACT
>NW_024874444.1:0-1923 GCF_018340385.1 Cyprinus carpio
TTTGGCTTGCTAGGTATTTATAGTTTAATAAAAGTGCATTAGAGCATTTTGTTTGTTTGTTTTGTGTCTTTAGGGTGTTTCTAGAGCCCAGTTTGTGTGAGAAACATCTTTTCTTCTTCTTGTGGTTTGGTTCTGAGGGGTCCGGTGTCTGGTGTGAAGATGACGCATCTCCTGTTTCCAGTGGGGGGACTAAAAAGGGAGATGAAACTGGCCAGACAATGGTGTCAGGAGGCCCCTTCCCATAATTCTGTTCTCCATATACCTCTATCACACAGTGTCAGACAAAACCAGGTGAATAAACACCACAGTGCACATCAGGGTTATTCCTTTCTGATTAATATGTGCTCAAAAAAAGTTCAATGTTTCCGTATAATATAATATAATTTTTCTAACGCTTGGGGATCACTAAGATTTTTTAATGTTTTTTTGAAAGAATTTATACTCAGCAAGGCTGCATTTATTTGATCAAAAAATTCTGTAAAAACAGCAATGTTTTGAAATATCATTGTTATCTAAAATAACTATTTTTCTATGATGTTTTAAAATATAATTTATTCATGTGATGGATTGTCTGGAAAGCTGAATTGTCAGCATCATTACCCAGTTCAGTGTCACATGATCCTTCGTAGAAATCATTCTTGATATACTGATTTTGCAGCTCAAGAACATTTATTTTATTATCAATGTTAAAAAACGGTTGTGATGTTTAATATTTTTGTAAGAAAACTGTGAATTTTTATGTTTAAGGATTATTAGTTAATCTAGTGATCAATTGTATTTGTCCTTGCTGAATAAATGTATTTATGATAAGTTTTTTTTTTATACTGCATTTAATTTGAATTTATAATACAATAAATTTTACGAATTGGTATTTTAATTATTAATATCTTTAGAAAATATTGTGTATGTTATTATATCATCTCATTCATACTGAAAAAAAGGTTGTTTTTACAGGTGGTATTTTTAATTATTAATATCTTTAGAAAATATTGTGTAAAGTTATTATATCATCTCATTCATACTGAAAAAAAGGTTTTTTTTTTTTTAATTATTACATCCATCAGATGAATTTGTGCCATAATAATATTTCTCATTGAATGCACTGCCATGAAATCAACAATAAAACATGGGAATTGTTTTTAAATGTTAAATGGTTATAAGATTAGTTGCATTATTTATTTTAAGCATATAACATTGTTTTTTTCTCCCAAAACAGTGACCCACCAGTTTTTAGATTTTCACATTTACTTGATGCAAAGAAAATGGTATTGAATATTTTAAATTTAAAACTTTTCCTTTTTTGTTTTTCCCTTTTTAAAAGGGCACAGAGGGGCGGTGGCCGCCCCTCATCGTAAGAAAAAAAACACATGCAAACAGCAAAGAAAGCCCGAAAAAGAAGACTGAAAGATTTTCACCTTAAGTAAGAAAAAATCTGAACGGTATGTCCAAATCAGTTTGACCACCAAGCAAAAATGGTTCATTGTAATATAATTTTTTTTAAGTTAACTTTTGCACATTCTTTTTTTCATGTCGGTTTAGACATGGTGGTTAGTGAGGCAGCGGTGTAAAGGTCAGGCAAAGCCCGGGTCAAAGAAAGGGGTATCTCAAACCTGAGGGGGCGAGTGGAAACAGTAGATTCAGACAGGGCAAAGGTCTTAGGGGGGGTGGGCGTTTGGGGAAAACAGCACTTTTAAATTTTTAAAGGGCTTATTTTTTTAAAAAAAAACATTACTTTTTTTTAAACCCTTACATCATTTTTTTCTTTTGAATCAGATCAGAAGAAATAAACCTGTCTTGACATTGCAGGTTGGTTCCCCGAGGGGCTTTTTGCTGGTACAGACCCACCAAGCCAGTTTCAAGACTCAAGTTCCCTTTAATTCCCCAGTATTCCCCACCTCCCCCCCAATCCCCTGTTGCCGTCTT
>NW_024874445.1:0-1854 GCF_018340385.1 Cyprinus carpio
ACTGGAACTACTCTTACGAAAATATGCCCCTATCATTTCCACCCACTCCCGGACAGAACACTTATCACTGCTATCACCCCTATAAATAGGAGGCTCCTTAGCATCAGATTGCATCACTAGCCTAACACCGGACAAATTAAACTGTCGGTTGCTGTTCAGGCTACGGAACCCCCTTTTTTTCAGAGGTGTCGTGTGCTGTTACATCCCTATTACGTTGCAGCTGGTCTGCAATAGACTGGCCAATTTGGCTGGCTAACTCTGTAATAAGGGCTCTTACATCATCACTAGAGGCTGATTGGGTACGCCGCTCACTTGGGGAAAGACTGGGGAAAAACTGGACACATCGGAACACGCCCTGGGCGTTCTCAACCCCTCCCACATCAGGCGGCGGAACCTTCGTCCTTGAATAACCTCCCCTCCGGCCCCCTGTACAGTAATATTACACATCCCGATCAAGAAACACCTATACCCACTGGTGTATTTGCAGTCCATTGTGCAACCTTGCTGGGTGGCTCAATGCAGTCCCAGCGGCGATCGAAGTGCAAGCCACACTCGAAGAACGGCAGAAAGTCCGCAGAAAAGAAATGTAACTCCGCTTTATCTGTTCACGTTGTGTTCAGGGTTGTTCTCAAGTAGACACAGGGGCACTGGCTGTCCACGAAAAATGTAGTTTATTATCTGCGCGTCATAAACAATATGGCAATGAGTGTTTGCGTGACATCAGATTAGCATCTCGATCAAATCAGCATTGCTCGACTGTATTCACATTAATCACATTTAACCTCTTTTCCATAAGAAAAACTACGCCCATTTGTAATCAAAGCAAATGCAGAAAAATATCACAGATATTCCCAATAGAAAAACACATTGTAAATTCCCAGTCAGTTTCTATTTAATTCCATTTGGTAAATCACACATATATTCATTCATTCATCTAGAACAAATATGCACAAACACACAAAAAAAACATACTGCGGTCATAAACAATGCAATGGAAGTGTTGCGTGACATCAGATTAGCATCTAAAAAAAAAAATAGCATCACGTCAATACAATGTTAATGGCCTGCCGAACAGCTAGCTCACCATGTGCTGCAGCAGCTACCAAACTGCATTTAACATATAAAAGACACAATATCGCGGCTCGTAGTTCATTAAGACTCACTGCAAGATTCACTCATCATCATAGACACTCTTACACAGTGATACAAATCAACAAATAAGTGATAATAGCAACTTATATATCCGTTTTATTATCGGAGAGATCCTGACGTGTGAACTCACCTCAGTCAAATCCAGCATTGCTCTGACTGGGGTCAACTCCTTGGCGCGGGCGCAAGCTCCCGGTCTGATGACGTCACACGCACGCACTGCACTAACCCGACGCGCAGGCAGAATGAAGCCAAAACAGAAACTCCCAGTAATACAAAAAGAAATATTTTTTGAGTTAGATTCATAAGAGTATACAAATAAACCTGCTACACGTGCATCACTCATTTTAGTTCAGCTGTGCTAAGGTACAGTATATGTGTGTGTGAGCTGAAGTAAACAGAATGAAAATTTATTTATTTATTTTGTCTTTTTACTAATTTTATTATAGATACAGTCATTACAAAACTGGATATTATGGATAGAAAAACAGGACACAACACGAGCAGGATTTTAATTTGTGGTCATGAGCGCAATGGCTCAAAACGGAGGCACATGCAATAACCAGCAGACCATGGCTCAGATGGGCCTTTTTTAAATAATGTTTAAATATTCCTTTTATGCTTTTCATATGTCGTTTGATGCCCCATGTTTTCTCTGTTAAATATTACTTTTAGCTTTCTCGTTGATTTCTCTGTTGTGTTTTT
>NW_024874446.1:0-2836 GCF_018340385.1 Cyprinus carpio
TAATGTACATTTTGTGTCTCCTCTATGCCCGCCTTTCTGAAACCGTTGATTTTTACAAGCTTGCTCGTTCTGGCGAGGTGTACACTAATAGGCCAGCTATCCAGTGCATTGTGATTGGCCGAATACCTTGGCGTGAACCCGAAATGTTCGCCCCTTATATACTGTGATCGTGTCCCAGCCCCGGTTGAGACCAAATAAAACCCATTACAAATGAGGCATTTGTTTGCATCCAGTGGGACATAATTACTGATTCCCATTGACTTACACTGTCTTTTAGCATTCGTTGCATATCCGCCCCATTTAAATAAAACCATGTCTGTATTTGTGATCAAAAGCGACAAACCTTATCGCTACTCTACACTGCTCAAAACTGCGTTTGAAACATCAGTGGCAAATTCTTTTTATGAAAAACACTTACAGGCTGTGAGTCAAATTTCCCGACTGTCCTTCAAAGTTGGAATTGCCCCCTTTATAGAAACAACCTTTGTGAACATATGTATTGTAGGCTACTGGTTCAGGAAACAGTCCTCCGTAAAAACGCTACATACCTCAAATCTCCACGACCTTGGCGGCAACACAATACTACAGGGGAGAATCAAAATTACTCCTTCTTTCTTTGCCGGAAAACTTGGTTTATGCAAATCTTCCCACATAGTGACTTAGAGATGTGGGGCGTGTTTAAGCAAAGGGGGTTTTTGGAGGGTGTGGGGGGACTCTTGCTTTTTTAAGAATATCTCTTTGGGTTTGAGACTTTAGTTTTGCAACTTTAGGGATCTTATCTATTCCCGAACAGCTTGTAACACTCAAAGAGAAGGAAAACTTGAAATGCATCATATGACTCCTTTAACTATGGGTGGCTAGACAAAATATACTATTGGAGTATTAGCATGGATTGAGGGCATACTTCATAGTACTGGCCATAACCTCTGATTGTGTCTCAGCTTTATTCAAGTTGTTATAAGAGTAAGACTAATTATAGGGGACTAGATAAAAACACTATGGTAGTATTAGTACATTTCGCTGGTACTAGCCATATAACCTCCCTGATTTTTTTTTTTTTTTTAGCTTTAACTATGTACATTTCCATAGGTGACTGTGGGGCTAAACAGAACCACTATTTAAAGAGTGATGTTGAGGCTGTCTATTAAATAAGTTAGTCATAACCCCTATTAATGATTAGACTGAGAGTTTAGATCGGGTACACATACATCGGCCGTATGGATATACCCTGAGTGACATAGACTCTTAAGGAAGTTAAGTTATGAAGAGTTAACTAGAATAATCAAAATGTCACAAGAATACCACTAGAAACAGACAAGTAACAAATTTTGCATTTCAACCTAAAGTCGAGGTCATACAAATGGAGCTGATAACAATTCTATTTGATTTAAATTAAATAACCTAAAAAGACCAACACGAAGAAACCCTTTCAGCCACCATAGATACCTTCCTAGCCAATCGCATGAGCCTTACAATAATGATGATGGTAAAAAACACAATCAAACCAGGAAACCAGGAGCGCTTTTCAGGTAAAATATGCAAAATCTTCAGAAGCTGAGTGTTTCCTCTGATTAAAAAGCTGTGGTTGGAAACAGGGATATTAAAACTAATAAAATACATCAACTGAAATAAAATCTAATTAAGCCTATTTTAGCTAGTTGCCAAGACAACATTTCTAATTTGTGTTTAAATTAACTTCTTGTACTACAATTACTAAAACTAAAATACATTTATTGTAACAGAAATATTCAGTTAGAAAAAAACTGTAATTTTCCACAGTATTTACACCACTTTATTTAAATGCTTCTGCTGATGTTCAAATATAGTGCAAATATTCCATGAAGTCACTCAATTAATATTTATTATCATTATATAAAATTGTTGCATTTATCCATTTACATTTACTCATTGTAGATGATTTTATACAAAGGAACATTACACTCATTTTGTCGAGTCAAAAATATTCATAGTCTTCAGTGTCAAGTGAGAGGAATAAAAAAATACACAGTAATGAAGGAAATTAATGAGACACAGGTGAACAACATAATCAGTTACTATAGTGACAGATAAGAACATACTTAGAAACCATGACGACCAAGCAAACCCGAAAGAATACACAGGAAACAATCTACAAGTCTATCAAATTAAACTAAAATCAAAACTGAACATGACACATATATAAGAGCATCTTAAATATTGTCCATCACAGCGTCCATCTAGAGACTCATGTATCATATCAAGTTGCATGTATTAAATTTAAATTAAATTTAAATTTAAATTTAAATTTATTCATTTAGCAGATGCTTTTATCCAAAGACTTACAGTGCATTCAGGCTATCAATTTTTATATCATGTTCCGGGGAATCGAACCCCAACCTTGCACTTAGTAACATGAACTCTCCGTCATTATTAAAATTATGAATATATTATCAGTCATTTTAGATGAAGTTTATCTGAACATGTTATTTTCAGAAAAGTAAATGTAAGTAGCTTTAGTACTAAATAACATACAATAAAAATAATAATCAAGTCCAAAAGAAAAAACACAGTAAATGTTTGTCTCCATCACCTCATGAGTCATGAAACTGGAAACAAATAATTGATCTTAAACAAGTGAAAACATGACAGTACAAATAGACATTAAAGACTTTAAATGGAGATGATTTGAGTCCCAAAAACAGAAAACTTCATGATCGTAACTATAAATATCATTTTTTTGAAAAACAGTATGTATTGTGAAAAGAGCTTTACAAGTAAACTGGAATTTAATTTATTTTAATCAAGTCCAAATTTTCATAATCTGTTATATGACTCACAGTGGGTATATTATAACATT
>NW_024874447.1:0-314 GCF_018340385.1 Cyprinus carpio
ACATGTCCCGAATATCACTTCGGGAGAGTTTTTCATGTGTGTATGTGAACATTGGCATAAAGTTAATACAGTTCCTCTGTACTGTTTGCCACAGCTGTCCAAATGCATCCATCCCAGCAACAAACTGCTGTATCATGCTGGCCACCCTAAAAAACAAAACAAATGTATTTAAAAAAGTTATAATCATTTCTGTAATTTTTCAAAAAGTGAAAATTTTATATATTCTAGAATCATTACATGTAAAGTAATATATTTCAAAAGTTTTCTGTTTTAATTTTGAAGATTAGAGCTTACAGGTCATGAAAGTAAAAAAA
>NW_024874448.1:0-1850 GCF_018340385.1 Cyprinus carpio
CTTGTCACTTGCTAATAAATAATCAGAGTGTTTAACAAAAAAAAAAAATCATTTAACTTCAATATTATTGAACAAATGTCACTAAATGTTACATTATAAATGAATTCATGAGGATTATAATGTAATTATAGCAAAATAAATAAAAAAAATCAATACTTAACAACTCTCAAATTCTGATACAAACTGTCACAAATTATGAATATATAATTTGCCTAAATATTAAATGTATAATTACAATATTATGCCATTGTGTAATCTATAATGCAAAAATGTGAAGAGCAATTACATGCATTTGGCTTCAGGTTTGTAATACAACATAATCAACATAAATAGTTTAATCTTTGTAATATTGACAGTACAATATGTATTTTACAGTGTATTATTAACCAATATTATTGCCTCATGTATTTTTAATATATATTGAATAATTAATGAAGATTAATTTAAAGGCTATTGATGGCTTAGGTCTGTAACACAACAACACACAACAACAACAAAATATATTACAGTATATTAATACTTCTTTGTAAATTATTATTTGGTAAGTAACAAAAACCATGGTTAATTTGCAGTTGCCATGGCTACAAGAACATTGATTTGTGGTGTTATTGATAAACCCATGGGTAATTTTTGTAAAGTAACCCGAGAAGACAAAAAAAAAAACTTTTTAACAGGAATGTGCCTGAAAGTGATAAACGGGCCTGTTTTTACCTAAATGATTTTATAATTTCATTTTAATATATATTAAAAATGTATAAGGTGACTGCAAAGTCTTTTCTCCTCAAATGCTAATGAGCTTTCCAAATTCTGCCTTTTGGAGCCCATGTGAAAAGTAGTATAATTTACATATGTCTTACAGTTTGTTTTAATAAATATTCAACATTATATTCAACTGTGCATTATAGCTGACACCTAGATGAACAATTACAGTGGTTTTTATGACTGTAAGTCATTCCCTCAAATGCTACTGACGTTAGAAAAGTGTGTATACCAACATCGCGATGTAATCTTCGTGAGACGGTCCTCAAATTTGAGACTCTCGAACGCATAAACTACATGCCACCTTTATGCGTCCTTTTTTCTTTCTTTCTTTTCGGCACCAGAGGGATACATCCTTTTGTGACATGGTTTATCATTTATTACAGTGACGCGCACTTTTGCTTGCCGGCGCGAGTTGTCATCAATGCACGCCAGGTGTCTATGTGCACTGGCGCATGACTAAAACGCTAGCAGACACAGCAGCAGTTGTTGGTAAATAAGTTTTTTTTGTCTTTGAATTATTCATTTATTCGTTCTATTATTCATTCATTCATTCATTTATAATACTTGTTTAAGTATTTAATTGTAAAAAATAAATTAAAAAAATAAATTATTGGGGGCCCCTGAGGGCGAGGGGGCCCCAAGCAGCCGCTTGAAGTCGCTTATGCCTCGGGCCGGCCCTGATTAAAAGGTTCAATCGGTCTGCATTATTAATGAGAAAAAACTTGCTCACTTCAATGTGCTGAATTCTGCATGAGATTGCATACACCAGAAAATTCTAATGTTACGGAAATGGTTTCAGGTAGGCTATGTTCATTCATTTCTATCATTTGTTTGAACTGCACTGTTTTCGTTCGGGAAACAGACTGTAAAAAGCATTTCACATGTCGGGACAGGACATAAACGCAGGTTAATTGTAACACTACAAGATTTAAACATTTCCACTTAACAAAATTTTCCATATTCCTCATATCATCTCTATATAGAGAAAAAAAAAGTTCAAAAATCTTTTGAAGATATTGCTGACCCGTTTATTTAACCATTGCAAAAGTACATTTCTGACTGAAGTAAATTTGTCATCTCGTTTTAGT
>NW_024874449.1:0-1865 GCF_018340385.1 Cyprinus carpio
CTATATTTAACTAAATCGATGACGTGTTATTTTACATTGATTTGTCCATTTCTGCATCAAACACCTATAAACTTAAAACAATGCACTATTAAACTATTGTTAGTGATTTCTTTATAGATCAGTTTAACTGAATTATTTTACTTTTATTTTTCATAATAAGAAGTTGTTTTTTAGATTATGAACGATTCTGGTCTTTAATAAATATTAACAGGTTTTTGTTCAAGCTGCTTAAAATAAAGTTTAGAGTAGGCTAATTTTTTTTTAAATGTAAATCCTAAAATATAAATAAATAAATAAATGGAAAATAAATAAAAACAAACAAAACACAAAAAAAAATTAGCAACTCACATAGTAATCATTCAACACTGCTTAAAAATGTAAGTTGAAAATTAAACTCAAGGATTAAGCACATGAAATAAGATACAGAATCAGTAAATTAGATTTTAATGTGGGTATATGATCAGTAAACTAACTCATTAAATATTTATAATCATTCAAAAAAAATATTGGCCCCTTTCATAATGTTGTCTTCAAAAAATGAAGGCCATACACGCTAATGTTGTCCACTGATGGCACCATACAGGATAGCAAATACTCTGCTAAGATCTGTTCAAGACTTGAAATGTTTCATTTTATGTGCATAAATAAAAAAATGCAGAAACATTCATTCTTTTTTTCATAAACTTAATAAAGCCCAATATAGTAATTATGCAAAAGCTATCATCTCCTAAATACCATTACTTTGTTATTTTAATTGTATTGACAAATATATTTCAAGTTATCATACATTACTGAAAAGTGTAGAAGGGATTAATTATATTAGTTTATCTATTTTCATGTTGTGCATATACTAGTACTCATACATATGACTCATAATTTTACTTGAAAAGAGACACGCCTCATTGTGTAACTGCATCATCTACACAAACCAATGTGCTTGACCCCTAATAATCACCTTGACTTAAACCACATTGTTTCAGTTACCTCTTCTGTGTCTTAGGCCACAACGCCTTCAGTGACTGGAATGTGGAAATAGCAAAAAAGGGAAAAAAATAAAAGGCATGACTTTATTTTGCATCCACTCTGGCACTACTCTATTACAGATGTTCCACAGCCAAGACTTTTATTAGAATAGAAAAATAGCAAGGGTTCGAATAAATAATTTATTAATCATTTAATTTCCTCACTTTCTTAATGAATACTGTTCTGGTGTATGTGATTTCAAAGTCTTGATGCTTCGGATTAACCTGTTAATTGCCATATCCCTTAAAAAACCTGAGTGCCAGAGGGTTACTGTAATGCAGACAGGCCCGCTTGGGCACAGCTTACCTGATGCCACCGGCTGGCTTATGCCTGATGGCTTGAGCTCCTCGCCATCGCTGCTTGTAGTTATATTTAGGCTCTGTCTGGCGTAAGAGCCTCGTATTGTTTTTCAAGTGATTATTCTTATTACATATTATTATTTTTTTTTATTTTTTAAACCTTCCGGGGTTTTTGGAGGCCTTAACATGTTTCCTAAAACCTGAAAAAATTCATAATATTACATTGATCTCTGCGGCTAATAGGAGGCTGCAAGTAGAGGCTGGGACCCATGAGTACAGGTAGCTCATGGCGCCTCTGGAACATTGTAGTCAGAAAATCTTGAACCAGTGTGTATTGCACATACTTCTGTATGTATTTATATGAAACTCTGTACACTTATAGATCTCATTGAGCTGGTCAACTTTCTACCAAGTGCCATAGGCTCCTGCCCCGGCAGTAAAGAGCGGTTCAGGGCTGTTTCAAAAGCAGCTGCTCTGAATTTGAAATACTCCTCTGAGGTTTTCCACCGTTCTCCACGAAACTCGGTGAACATGATCTCAAGA
>NW_024874450.1:0-1825 GCF_018340385.1 Cyprinus carpio
GAAGCTTCACATGCCATCTAGCTGGATGAAACAGAATGGATTCAAGACAGCTAACAACAAGCCTGTCAAATATCAGGAACTCTTTAAGCATCGTCTAATTGTCACCGGGGCTGCGCGCGGTCGTTTATTGGAAAAAGGTCAGCAGAAGATACTCCGCGTCAGCAGGACAAGACAAAGATCTCAATGACCAAACTGATGCCCTCGCCAAAGCAGGTGCATTACGAGGAGAGTCCTGGACATTTCCTGCCCTCCCACCCACCCCATCAGTGGCAGCCATAACCGCTAGCCAACCTGCGCCACTGGCTGGCGCCAGCCCCCACCTCCTCCCACATTGACTCGCACCTCCAATTCACAGCTGATGAGACTCCTCACCCTCCAAGCAGCGAATCCAGTGCTCCACAAACCATTGCCACTCACATTTCCTACACCACTCACTCATACCATTTCACCTCCGACCTATCCAATTTATCTGATCGCCCGCCAACTTCACTTAATCAAGCACCATGCTGCATCTTAAAGCCGTGTTCTCACATAGGTCCCTGAACGCCCACCTACGCCAAACTCTAGGTCCTCAGGGCCAAAGGGGATTATGCTGACAACACGCGCCCACGAGCACCATGTCGCTGGACACCATGTGCCAAGGCCCCCTACGAAACGCTCAAGCGAGTGGTGTAATGGCCTGGCATGCAGCAAGACTGGCAGAATACGTAAACTGGAGCCTGGTGTGTTGCCAGTTCAACCGGTCAAACCCAAACCACCGGCACCACTACAGCGAGGAAAGGGTGTGCTTCCCATGGTGGGACCTCCAAATAGATTGGGTACGGACCCCCTGCCACGGTCGACTGCGGAAACAAATACTTCCTCGCATGCGTGGTTTGCCCGCGATTCACTAAGTGGGTAGAGTGTCTCCCAGCTCCCAGCGATACAGCAGAAGCGACAGCCTGCCTGTTAATGAACCACATCTTCTCAAGATTTGGACTGCCTTTAAGAGTCAACTCTGACCCGAGGAACCCACTTCACTGCTTGAGAAGTCATGCAGGAGAGTATGGAAACTCCTGGGCATCTGGTGCAGAAGCTTCATATATGCCATCACCCAATTTCCCAGTTCAGGTCAAATGAGTCATAGGACGTGGCAAGCAATGTTGAAGACGTTAGTGTCCCCCAATCAAAAGGATTGGGATTGTCAAGGCCTCCTCTGGTACCGAGACGCATCATTGCACCCCTCACCGGTCCCTACCATAGTAAGCCCTGTTTCGAAATGAATGACCGGACGTAAATGACACCACCGTTACAACCTGCTTTAACCAACTGGTGACCTGAATTCTCATCACCGCTACACCACTCACCAAGCACCTGAAGAGTTGCATCAGCACCTAAAAGAGCGCTTTCGCCTTCGGCAACAAAACCTCAAAAGAAGCTCGGAAGGTCGCAAAGCCTACTACGACCAACGGCCTCTCCCAGGAACTCAGTGGTCATAGACCAATGTGGGCCTACACTTCGCCCAACAAAGGCAGAATGCTCCCCATCGCCTGTCAAGTAATTCCTTCCTTTGTGTTTTCTTTCTCTTTCTCTTTGTGTGTTTTCCTTTTCTTCCTGACTATAATTTTCTCTTCCCTTCTATCCATCAGAGATTCCCTTAACTCAACTTTAAATCCAGGTGTAGAAATTAGGATTGACTCCTTTTTTGTAAATCATTGTGAAAAGCCATCATCATCCAAATTAAGGCAATCCAAGCCAATATGTCGGAAAACGATTGGCTAGTCAACACCTCCACCGCCGTCTCGATGCAACACGACAAGGTCATACGCATTATCCTGCCTAGCCC
>NW_024874451.1:0-1887 GCF_018340385.1 Cyprinus carpio
TTATTTTTAAGTTACAGATA
This sequence comes from Cyprinus carpio, assembly GCF_018340385.1. Lineage (NCBI taxonomy): Eukaryota > Metazoa > Chordata > Actinopteri > Cypriniformes > Cyprinidae > Cyprinus > Cyprinus carpio. The sequence continues at coordinate 21 of NW_024874451.1, forward strand.
ATATGAATTGTGACTATTAGAGTCTATGTAAAATGCATAAAAGGTCCAACAATATTTTGCTAAATGTTATAGCAACATCATTAACCAAGTTGAATGAACAAACATTTTTAATTGAATTATGCTACATGCATTCACGGGTTTCCTTCTCATTATCCGCATCGCTAATGTTTTTTGCTGCCATTTTTGGACTTGGAGCGGGGGAGAAACAGGTTTCAGGTGAGTAATTAACGCACTAATTAATTGTAGAGCACTTGAAATGAAAAGTGGACATGAGTTGTTTTTCTTCTTCTTTTTTTTTTTTTTTTTTTTTTACAAACAACGCCTGTCCAGTGCGATGCAAATATGTTTTGCGCGGTGGGTGCATAGTTTTCTATAAAGACTTATTGTGGCAGGTATTTATCATTTTCATCTTAAATGATAGGCTAAGTTACTACAATGTTGGCATATACTAATATTTATCTTTAGAAGTTTAAAAATGAGATGTAGCGTTAAATATGTTGCAATTGAATATGAACCAGCATTGAGGAATCAATAAAGCAATCCAATCAGGACCTTGAAGCAAATTATTATATATGCCGCGTTAACTTACTACTGTTATATTGGCGTCATCGTAATTAAAATATGGTTTCAACAAAAAATGTCCAAAGCTAATGATGAGAGCTTTTTGTTAGGCTATTGTTTAGTCCAGGTTAAGTCCTCAATGTGGCTTCTTGTGATATGTTTAAGGTGGTTTGCACTTAGTATTAACAAATGTAAAGATATTTTTCATAACGTTAAACCGGATTTTTATAATAATGTTATCCAGTCTGTGGCCAGTTACCGCTTAGTGGTAGTCGAGACACAGATGTACGCTTGTACATCAATACTGATTCTAGAACAGTCTGCTTTGTGCTCTCGCTGTACTTTGACGTCATCGCGCCGCTCAAGTCTGCATGCAGCGCTGTATGCATAGGCTATTATGTATATTCAATCTATCCGTCAGTATTCTGTGTTCTTGTCGACGTCACATCGAAACCCACGTCGTAATCGACCTCTTTCCAAAGTCTGGAAAAGGCAGTTTACATTAATAACTTCGGAGATAAAAAATTCTGACTATCCGACTATCACGTGAGTTTGTTGTGTGTGTGACCGAAGCGCCATTTGGAAGGCATAGTAAGTTCACTGACTACGCAAATAGATGAGACTAACTGTTACCGCGAAAAAGAAGTCTAATTTGTTCGTCCAGCTTCGTGACTTAAACTCCTAAACTTTCTTTTTTTTTTTTTTTTTATGGTATGTACATGTGAACAACTAACTAAACTATAAATCTGCTGAAACCTATAAATATTTAAACAATGACTGGGTACAGGATTTATTTACATTTTACCAAACTGTAATTTTCTGTACATGTTTTTCTCTAGGCATACTGGGACTGGGATGGCTGTTGTCTGTGTATCCAATGCACACACTATTTTGAATTACTTTACTCATTTGATAATATATTTTGTCTGGGTTATCAAAGCCACTATTTTAGTTAGACTTTTGTAATTGTTGTCACCAAATGACATACTATGTCTTAAGCAGTACAAACCCTTTAAACCCCTTTGTTGGTTTCGCATATGAATTGTAGGACAAAAAAGAACTCACATTTATTAAAAGTGGCATAATACATTATTATTCCTCATGCAAGGCTGGTCAAGCATGAATTAGCGCAATTATTTTCTGCCATCAAATAAAAGGGATAATTAAATCGAAATAATAAGATGTATAAATAAATAGATAAATTGGAACAAGATCATTATCATTTTGACAGTAGTTAAATGCTGAAGAATATTACTATTTTAATGCAAAACTTTAAATGCAACATTTTCAATTGATTTTCCCGCGC
>NW_024874452.1:0-1691 GCF_018340385.1 Cyprinus carpio
ATTAATATGTATTTGTGTACATAAATGCTTTGTTATTTAAAAATTCTACCGTAATGAACCATGACGGCAGCCCTCTCAGAAGACACGACTGCCGCAGGTACTGAAGTCTTCTGTCAGCCAAGCACCTGCTTCAGTTCTTCTGCTTTTACCCATTAAATACACACATTCATCTAAATGAATGTGTCAGGTAGAAAATCGGATGGATGTCACGCCATTCATTATATTGATCCGCGTACCAGTCTTAAAGTGGAAAGCAGCCTATCACACAGGTCTGCTCTGTTCGTCACTGTAATCAAACAAAAGACAAATAGAGAATCACTCACTGCTCTTCACCCAATAGCCTTTGCAGCATATTTATAATTAATACAGTAAAATAAAACTGCATATTTTTCATTTTATTTTCGATGTCCATTCAATCTCTCTAGTGCATTTCTTCTTGAAATGCTATAATCTGGTCTCCTATATACTTCTATTGACCTTTACTTCCACTATGAAGTTAATTTAAAGCCAAAATGTCCATTGTTCCTTCATATGTCTCTGTTGAGCAGGGTGATGCTGCGTGAGAAGCCAAAGTGATGTGCAGGTCTTAAATGTTTCGGAAATGTCTTAAAAATGGTATTAAAAAAGTATTTCGCATTAAAGCGATGATACCCGCAAATGGCCCTGATTATAAGGCAGTAAGCTTTAGTGTAATTTTGACATGGTTATACCCACATCTGTATGTGAAGGGGTTAAGACAACACATTTTTCTTCCAGTTAAATGTATTTTTTTAATGGTTCGTCCCCTCATCATAGGTAGAGGAGTGTTTGCTACCCAGCCTGTGGCAGTCGGAGCTTTTTGTTTTGGAGTACAGGGCAAAACTCATTTCAGCAGTAGCAATGCCGGGCGAGAGACTACACTGAGTTACAAGAAGCGTCACTGGTAGAGCATGAAACACGATGTTTTGTAGAGATGTTGAAAATTCTATGAAGATATGCAACACACATAATTGAGTAGCTGATAAATGAACAACAACAGTGACTAATCTTTTAATCGCGACATGGCCAGGACAGCAGCAGTTAATTCCAATGATACAGGACCCTGCCAACCCACGCGATTTCTGACTCTAAAGCACGCTGGCACGATGGTCACTCAACCAAGTAAAAAAACGTTTATATACCGTCTGGCGGTATTTCCCCACAGATTTTAAATCAATTTGTTGCCGGGGTGGGGGGTAATAATCTGCGTTAATAATCTGCTAAACAGAACTCTATTATATTAAATATTAATCAAAAATGATTCACAACCTTCACCTTCTCACGTAAGAGTAAAAAAATGACAACATTATTTATAGTAAAGTTTATTTGATTCATTATCTTATTTCGAGTTTTGACCTCGACAACCCAACTGCATTTACCGCAAAACAGTTAAAAATTTGCTTCGGTTGAATCGCCCAAAGGAGTCATTAGTTCATCGACCGTGCAAGCCGCTAGCAGACTTCTGCAACGCTGCGGTGGGGATTATCCCGGGCGGTAGGACATCGCGACAAGAAAGATTTGTCAACACAGAAAATATTTCGCCATTTGGTAGGTTTTGTTTTTGTATATTTAAAGTGTTTTTTATGTCAGCCGAATGTGCGGAACGCTTTTCAGAGAAAGATATACGAAAGTTTTTTTTTTTTAGCACAACACCAGCAGTAATTCAGGAAAAA
>NW_024874453.1:0-2044 GCF_018340385.1 Cyprinus carpio
AAAGGAGAAAGAACTTGAATCAGTCTCTAGGAGTGAACTGCAAGCTCAGATTCGAGAATTGAGAGCGCAGCTAGGAGCAGAGAAGCAACCACAACCTCAGCCAATCTCTGATGAATCTTTTTACAGGTCTGAAAAGAGAAACAAAAACAGAAAAATGAGTCACAGAGTGAATTGCAATCGCTAAGGAAACAAGTGAAAGCCCTAGAAAATAAAAATGAGTGTAATGGCAGTGAAATACACATCAGATCCCCACGAGAACACACACCTCAGCCTCACCGATACAAATCAGCTCCAGTTCACCACAAGCCCGCTCATTCCAAAGTTTTTCCTCCCCGACAAGACAAGGATGAGTTTTTTTGTTATCGGTGTGGGGAAAATGGCCACATAGCCACCAGATGTACTGCCCCTGAGAATCTCCAGAAAGTTATTAGAAAGCTTATACGCTTGTGCGAGTTTCCCTTTACCAAACAAAGAGAACCCAAATCCTGCAGCTGAAGAGCAGCATGTAGCTAGAACCAATAAGGTTGAAGTCCCAGAACCTAATACTGACTTACCTGAAGGTCTTGTAGGTCCATCATTTATTCACACCATCAAAGTGTAATGATGTGGTCTGCAATGCTCTCTCATCGACAGTGGGTCTAACGTGACTATTATTTTTGAAAGCTGGTATAACGAACACTTACCTGATGTCCCCGATAAAACCCCTCTCTGGTCTTGGACTCTGGGGCCTTTCAGATACTGAGTTTCCTTACAAAGGATATGTTGTGGTTGAGATGGAGTTCACTGAAGAGATCACTGGTGTATCGGGACGGTAGAAGTGCTTGCTTTAATCTGCCCTGAGCCAAGAAATCAGCAACAAACCCCTGTATTGGTTGGCACCAATACATCTCTGTTTAGCCGCTTATGGGGAGCTGGTGAGACAAAAGGTGACGGAGAACATTGTGCACTCAATGAGGATTCAGTCTGTTTACGCACCTGTCAAAGCACAAGAGCAGTTTGCAAAAGATGAAGTCTTGGGACAGATAAAGTGGAAAGGACCTGGTTTACTCTCCATTGCTCCAGGTGTAAAGTACTATGCAACATGTAAAGTGGAAAGACACAGTGCCCCATCCAAAGACCTTGTACTGATTGATGCACCCACTGAACAGTTGCTCCCGCCGGTCTGCTGGTACAGCCTGGTGTGCTCTCAGATGCCAGCATAGACAATAACAGTTTCACTGTCCTCATTCAGAATGAGTCCAAAAGGGACAACTTCCATCCCAGTTGGGACCATCGTTTGCTGAAATGTATGCTGTGGACACAGTTACCTCAGTTAGGCTTCTTTCCGACCTCCCAGCTGAAACCCTAGGACCCAAGTCTTTTTTCAATTTCGAGGGACTCTCACATTCCCGACGAAAGTGGAAAAGTCGGTTTCAGCAGAAGTTGGCTGAGAGGCGGAATGTTTTTTCACTACATGAGTGGGATGTTGAGTGGCGCCAAGGGTGTTGAACACCACATGCGAATGCAGGAAACCCCAGGAACCCTTCAGGGGAGAGGTTCAAGGAGGATCGCACTGCCGGGACTCATTGAAAGGGCGGCGGCGGAACCAAACATTACAAAACACTTACTGGGGCCCATGGATTATTCAAGGGGAAGTCCGTAGCCCATTAGCCTCACCAATCGTTGATCGCCAAAGAAGGGAAATAAAGAATCTGTAGATTACAAGGAAAAAACCACTTTGAATAACCGCATTCACACCAGATCAGTGGTTTACAATGCCACGCCATTGACGACGCCTTGATTCTCTCATCAGGCAGCCAATGGTTTTCAGTTCTGATTTGCGAGAGTGGTTACTACCAGATAGAGATGGCTCCCGCAGGACAAAGAGAAGACAGCGCTCATTTGCCCTCTAGGTTTCCTGGGTCACACTTGAGCCGCATGCCAATAAGTGAATCACATGGTGGAGCCACCAGAAGCAAATATTTCAGCTTAATGAAAAAGGCTGTAGGCGAGCATGCGCATCTTCTGGTGCTCTGTGTATTTATAGGATGATATCATCATTTTC
>NW_024874454.1:0-1990 GCF_018340385.1 Cyprinus carpio
AGGTAACAACAAGAAAACGAGGTAATAAAACGACATCTTAAGAAGACACAAAGGACGGAATATAAAGAGACTGTTTTCATAGCTTTCAAATTAACAGAACTTCGGATAGTTTCCACATACTTGTCTAAGTCCAATTTGAATAAAGAAAAAAGAGGTTTAGAGCCAGTAAACTTTTGTTTATGAATGTGAAATTTAGCTAACAGGAAACATAAATTAAATTTTGTAATATTTTCCAGTATTCTCTTTTGAATAGTCAACAATCCAAAAAGCATCATAAAACAAAAAGAGAAGTCACTTACAAAATAATACTGAATAAATGCCAGAAAGTCTGACCAAAATTTTCCAGTGTAGGAGCATTGCCAAAATAAATGAATAAAGTCTTCTTCAGAGGAATGACAAAAACAGCAACTCACGTCAATGTCTGACTTATATTTCCTAAGAAAGGCTTTAGTTGGGTAACATTTGTGAATTAACTTAAATGTTATTTCTTTTACTTTATTGCAAGCAGATATCTATGGAGGCAAGGTCCATACTTTCTCCCAAGGTATATTCTCCACAATGCCATTCATTCCAATAAGGTATTATGTAAGGAATCAAGTATTATCTCTCTGAAATAGAGCTTCCCCACTTTATAGTTATTTTTGTTATCTGCAGAAAAAAGCAACATTTCCTCGACACAGTAAGCAAATTCAGAGTGCAAGTACATGGCCATGGAAGTGTAGCAATTTTGAACAGAAAAGACACACCTGATGGAATTGCATTGAAAACAACAGCATATCTATCAGCAGATACAGTAAAATACAGGTTTCTGCAAGAAATCTGAGTAGTTGTAAAGTCTGCCTTGTGAATTAAAAAAGCTGTCCAACTAAAAGAAGATTGTTTTCAAAACCAGTTGTCAAAGAAAAGTGATTTATTCTTGTAAAGAATATCCTTATTGTTCCATAAATAATATCTGTGTGGAGAAAAGTTATGTTTTGTATATTAAGGACCAGGCCAAGAGCATACTGCTTATGAAAGTGAGAAAGTTTGATAGGATTTTTTAAAACATTATAATTACAAAGTAAAAAGGAAATTCAGGCCACCAACTTTAGAGAAAATATAATAAGGGGATAATATTCAAAGTGAGGAGGGATTTTTAAGAAAATTCTTTCAGCCAATTAATTTTAAAAAAAGTATTATTTAGGGTAGTAAAATCTACAAAATCCAGTCCCCCGCTAGTTTGTTCATTATTACAGGATTTCTTAACATAGTGAGTTTTATTTTTCCAAACAAAATTGCTTCTTAACATGCTATCAATTTAGGAATTTACAAATAATGGAGATCACAGGTTTGTTGACTTAACTCACACTTGTTGATATTTAGCAGAGACCTGAAGCTCTGAAAGGACTCAATCAATCTTAGAGCTAAAGGGATCTGGAGGCGTCATCAGAATAAGTAGTGTCATCAGCCGGGCGCTAATAATAATTGTCTATCGTCAATTGTGATACCTTGCAAATTATTAGTAGAGATATCAGAGCTAAAAACTGAGAGGCAAAGTAAGAATAAATTGGAGATATAGGACACCTTGTCTTACTCCCGTGACAAACTGATCTTGGTGAGGTTCCAAATTTTAACTTAATAACACTATTATTATTTCTGTATAATGTCCTGATGGCTTTGCAGAAATGATCTCCAAACCCAAATTTGTCAAGAGCTTGAAATATGAACTTGTGCTCAAGCGAATCAAAGGCTTTGTAGAAGTCTAAGAAAAGCATGAAACTGTTATTAGGAATGAGATTCTCGTAATCTAGAAGATCTAAGATTAATCTTACGTTATTTGTAATATGACGTTTCTCCATAAAACCTGATTGTGATTCATCAATAATAGAGTTAAGGACGTCTTTAATTCTTCTTGCTAAAACTGAAGCTAAAATTTTGTAATCATTATTTAAGAGGGTGATTGGCCTCCAGTTTTCTAGACACTCTTTTTTCTTTGTTGGGTTTGGGTATC
>NW_024874455.1:0-921 GCF_018340385.1 Cyprinus carpio
AAGGAGGTCATTTTTTATCAAGTGCCCACCTCATTCTCGTTTTTTGGACTGGGTTTCCGCTGAACTGCAAGCAGAGCTTGACTCTCACAGTCCACCGCTGGAAGGCACAAAACAGCATTCCCTGACCGGGAATCGAACCCCGGGGTCAAAGCGGCGTGAGAGCCGAATCCCAACCACTAGACCACCAGGGAAGGGCTGGTCAGCTGCACTCCTGATAACATCATGAGGAATAAGCAGAAAGCAAGTCTGGCCTCTGTCACGTCAATACCAACAAGTGTGGTGCAATCGCGTGACACTTCTACCGGTGGGCCAGTGGCGCAATGGATACTTGGCGTCTGACTCACGGATCAGAAGATTCTAGGTTCGACTCCTGGCTGGCTCGTTCTGTGGTTTGTTTTTCTCAGGCTGTTTTTCTTGTTGTGTTTTTTTCTTTTCTATTTTTTTCTTGACGAGTCCAGAACAAAAGGCAAATCTCCAGGCATGCTTCTTTATACCTCCACAAAAAGCCGTATATTGCATACCCATTCCAAAGAAAAAGCCTGAACTCCCTGGGCAAGTCAAACAACAGATATCTTGAATGCATGCAGCAGGGGTTTAATTCAGCAAAGCGATGCATTGGGATAATTCTTTGTTTTGCTAAAATATAATCACATTGTTAAAGTCACACACCAAAAGCAATGCGTCACTACAAAGGCAGCCCTGCCCGACATTGGCCACATGTACTGAATGTGGTTCGACTCCCGGTATGGGAAGGTGGGTTCGTTTTGCTTCCCTCCTCAAAAAGCCAGCAAGCCTTCCTGCACCAGAAGTGATTTTTGGATAGCAGTAGAGCTACAGAACCCTGATAGGTTGAGGTTCTATCTGGCACTCCGTGCCTTCGATAGCTCAGCTGGTAGAGCGGAGGACTGTAGGTTGAGGTGT
>NW_024874456.1:0-2329 GCF_018340385.1 Cyprinus carpio
CTTGTGCCTTGCCTGGTCATCTACATTCTGTTTGTTCTTGCCATCTCCTCAGCATTGGGTCCTAGCTGCTGCTGCCCCCTATGCTGGTTCCAGTGGTCACCCTCAGCTATCCCGTCATTACCCCAGTATCCCCTCCTGTTGGACTTTCACTGCACGTGCCCTTCTGTGCCCTGTTTGTCAATAAACCTTGTACTTTGTCATTCTGCGATTGGGTCTTTACTGCCAGTGCCTGCACAGAACGACCGGCCATTCAGGACCCAGCAGAATGAGTCTCAGGATCCTGCCGCCCCCGCAACAGCAACTCAGCTACAGAGGAGGAGAGGGGCCCCAGCCTCAAAGCACTGAGGATGACCCTGCTGTCAACAAGGACTGGAGGTATTGGTGGGTTTGAGGAGGTACGAGGGCCCTTGCCCAGGTTCGTTTGGACTGGCGTCAAGAGGCCTCCTGAGTATCAGGGAACCTAGCCTCTGAAGGAGGGCCCTAACCTCGCTCTGGATGATCCCTTACCGCAAATGGGAGATTGAGCAACTGAAAATTCTGATTTTGCGGGGTTTGCTAATTATGGCATCCACCGTACAGACTGGCAGATCTCCTGTACCCTCCTGAGGATCGTCAGCAGGGAACCTGAACTTGCGCCTCTTTCCCCTCCTCTTGCACCGTTCTATCGTACTTCTTAGTGACCATGTTCTGCCTAGGAGTATCCTAGTCCCACGATTCCAATCTCATCTAAGACCTCACACTGGAAAAAGCAAGAAGGAGATAGAAGAGCCCAGCGGCGAAACGAAACGAGAAATGATCCGGGCGGACAGAGTTGTGGCAGAGAACCATCTGGAGCCCCCACCACGAGACGTATGATTGCTGCATCTGCCAGTGAGTCCTCGGTGCTGCGTCCCAACCTCCTGAAGATGCTCTCGAGCCCCCACAGATCCCATTCCTAGGGTCAGCCAAGTGCTCTGAGGGAGTCCCCCCCCCCAAGCCAAGGAAGCTGTTAAGAGGAAGTTTCCTGGTTAAAACTCCTGTTTCTGGGTTCAGTCAAATCTGTGCTAGTTTCACTCAGGAGGCCAGTAAAGTCCCATCCTAGAAACTTCTGTATGTAAGCCATACTTCAGAGTTAAGTCAAGAGGTGGGTGATGGCTGACAGCCTTCTAGGCCCGGGAGGCGAATGGGTAGGTAGGGCCCGTGCCAGGAGTGCTAGAGGCCATAGTCCCGAGATGCCTCATGCAGTTATCCTAAAGGATCTCCGATTGTCTACCTCAGTCATGCTCTTAGGAGTCAGTATTGAGCGGTCCAGCACTGCGAGCTCGCTCCAGTGTCTGGCTCCAGCCCCAGAGCTCGCTCCAGTGTCGGCTACAGCCAGGAGCTCGCTTCAGTGTCGGCTCCAGCCCCAGAGCTCGCTCCAGTGTCGGCTCTCAGCCCCAGAGCCCGTTTCTGCGGGCCCCTGATGGAGCAGATTCAGTCCCGCCCCGAGGGCACTCAGAAATCGTCTCTGAGCCCGTTCCGCAGCCTGGAGGGCACTCCAGAATCAGCTCTGAGGCCCGTTCCTGCGCCGGAGGCAGTTCGTCAGCCCCGAGGGGCACTCAAGAATCAGTCTCTGAGCCCGTTCCCTGCTGGCCCTGTGAGGGCATGTTTCGTCCAGCCCCTGGAGGGCACTCGAAGAATCAGTCTCTGACGCCCGTTCCTGCAGGCCCTGGAGGGCACTCAAGAATGCACGTCTCTGAGCCGTCCTTGTGGCCCTGGAGGGCACTCAAGAATCAGTCTCTGAGCCCGTTCTTGCGGCCCTGGAGGACGCAGTTCATCCCCATGAGGGGGTTCAAGAGTCAGTTCCTTGAGTCTCTTCGGGCGTGGTCACGGAGGCCACTTCCCAACAGTTCCCACAAAGCCTTCCTCAATGCGATGTTGGAACCTGGTCTAGAGAGAACCCTAATCTCTTTGAGGCCATTCCAGTAATCCCTTGCTAGTCATGTGTCTTGCATGACCAAGAATACCCTGAAAATCCACCCAGAATACCCAGGTCAGGTTGGGCAACCCCTTGCCTGTGAAAGTCGTTCCTGTTGGGGGGTTCCTGTTGGGAGAGGTGGTTGCCCAGCTATGCACCCTGCTTTGTCTATCCCAGTCTGCAAGGTTTACCAAAGCCACGGCAGCCACCCTGGTCTTTCACCAACCATTCCCTGGAACATTTTCTACCCCTCCCATCCCACCCCTGTGTTTCCTGACATGCGGTTCCAAGGTTTTTATCCCACCCACCCCCCCAGTCAGTACCGTCTTGGCCTCCTACCATGCTTGCCCCTTCACTCACTCCACCCAGGGGTGGGCGCCTGGAGGCGTCCTG
>NW_024874457.1:0-2041 GCF_018340385.1 Cyprinus carpio
GCAACGGCAGTGCAACTTGGAGAGGAGACAGCCCCAAAAAGATGGACAGTCATGCGAAACACTGGACACTTCTTTTTTGTAAAAACTCCGTTCTGCCACCACAAGAAACGGAGGAAATCTCGGTCCCCTTCTGCCACTTCTTAACCTGATGAAACATTGCCAGCGTTCCATGACAGCTACCGACTCCCTCTGCCTAACCTTAGGAGAACACCCAAGCAATGTACTTTGTAAAATTGGGACCTTGCAGAAGGATCTGATTTCAATGATGTTCCTTTGAAGGCCGCACCACAATCAAAAACCACCCGCAGGTTCCTCTTCTTCCTGGGATGACGTACACCATGTGAGGAATATACCACACCTTGCCGCTGTCTCCCCTCAGCTGAGTGGGCAATTGCTCTGCATAGCCTTTATTAATCATTTCTTTGAGGAATGCTACATACCCTCATAAAAACTGCTCATCTCTCACAGGAAATCTCCTCTCTTCAATCCAAGGCGGTATCCGCTGTTGTTGCCAAAGAGAAGTTGTTAGGAAGGCCTGCATTTTTTCCCTTTTTAAATGCTTGACTGAATTATAGCCGGGGTGAAATCCTCCAAGCTTGACAGAACTCTCTCAGCACCCCCCCAAGAATCTAATATCCACTCTTGACAATCCTTACTCTTCTATTACACTCTCATTGAAGTCATGGTTGTATTGTTTTAAGCAACATCTCCTCCAGTCTACACACAGAAATCCTGTTAACCACTGCAGAACAGTCTTCATCCTCAAGGCTGCCTGCATTCAAAGGACCATTGATTGACCCAACCCTAATGCCGTTCTTAGTAGCATAAGAGCCATGCCCATGGCTATTTATGACTTCCCAAGGCTCCATCATCTTGGGATGGACGGTGGAAAATCAACGATACGCCATTGCGTCAGAACTTTAGCGTTTGCCAGGACACAAGACCATTGGGATGGTCATTTGGATGGATGGTTTATCCAAGAACTTACGGGCATTTGTTTCTGTGTAGTGTTTGTGGAAGCTGATAGAAGATGCTACCATTAATAGCAGAAACTTCCAAACCTGAAAGTATGTATGCAGGTAGAACTCTTTCCTGTCCCATAGTTTGTAACAGAAACTGATTTTTTCTACCAGAAAGATTGAGCCGCTACATAAGGCTTTCTGTACAAAAGGTCGCCGAACTGCCAGGATCCAGGAATGCATACGTCTGGATTATATGATCTCCTTTACTGGCCTTGACTTGAACTGGTAAGATAGAAAGGAAGACAGCGATCCTTTCCGGCCCCTGTATGACCACATGTTTCAGTCGATCCCAAGAACTTGTGTGCCTCTGACTCCTTGGAAGCTCGGTTGTAGTTGGCTGTATTTCTGTCTACATGAAGCACAGTGGGATGGTGCTGACTACATATCCTACAAGTCAACCGCTTGCCACAGTTAAGACTCATGTGCCCAGCACTTAAGCAACCAAAGCAAAGCTCTTTCTCCTTTAGAAATTCCATCTTTTCCCTATGCTTCCTCTTTTTAAATTGTGGACAGAACTCCAATACATGATGCTTAGCACAACACAAACATAATGGAATTACTTTAGAATTATTTGATGGCAATTCTCTTCTCATTTTCTTAGTAGTTTCCCCAGATTCCACAGGTGCAACGGTAGTGGCAAAGATGTTTCCTTTAACACTGCTTTCTGGACGTAGCTTTGACCGATTAACAGGCCTCACGCTAGTTGGCAAGTCTCTAATATCACCAAACAAAGGATCCATTAGGATACTAACCCTGTCTTTCAACAAATTGAACAAGATCTTTGAACAAAGCTCTGCATTCAGTAGTTTCCAGAATGTTATGTGCAACAACTCTCCACCGTTCTCTGAGCTTGAAAGGCAATATAGATATAATGACTCTCATATTGCTTGGCATATCTAACTCCTGAAGGTACTGCAGCTCCTCAGTGACATTGCAACAACCACGCAGAAAGAGAGCATAAGACTGCAAAGGATTAACATCCTCCCCCTTTATTGAGGGCCAAGACAAGGCTCTTTCTA
>NW_024874458.1:0-1864 GCF_018340385.1 Cyprinus carpio
GCCTTTTTTCTATGTGTTCTTGGGCAAACTTCAATCTTGCCCTCGTTTCCCTTTCGAAGGGAACCTCGACAATACGTCATCGACGCTATGGGGGAACGCCTCAGGTGTGACAGGTGTCTGAAATCAAATATCAACTCACAGCAATCATGCTGACCGGCGACAGCCGTGAATCATCAAGCTTGAGTGATGGGTCGACCTGGATATATAAAAGGGCCTTGAAACCATGACAATATCCTTTTCGTCTTCAGGGACTGTTTTGTCTGTTTAAGCGTCTGCTTACAGCGAAAATGAAAGCATCTAAGGCAAGTCCTAAAAATTTTGTGAAATGTGCTGACCGTTGCCCAAGATATTTGTGCGGGTGACACTCCCGAGATGTGTGTGTACTGTTTGGGTGAAAAGCACACAGGATGCTCTTGAGGGCGTCCTGTGCAAGGTTAATGGCGTTTTCCTTTGAGAAGCGGCTCCGCTCTCGTCGAGCTCTCTTCCGAGGAAGGGAGTTCAGCGTCTGGTCCTCTGGTCGGGTCCCTTCGTGCCGAGGCAGAAGCGGCTGGCAGCTCATGGGGCTCCCAGATGGAGCTTCGCTGACAGTCTCGAGGAGGCGTTAACCTCTCGGAGGCGTCATCGGACTGGCGAGTGAGCTGCAGGTGGATGGCGGAGACAATTCTCCTACTGATACTGCAGCGAGTGCTCTTCAGGCTGGGCAGAGATGGCTGAGGAGGATGATTTAGATCCTCAACCTCGTCGACATCCTGCCCGTTATGCATGAAGTTGGTGGAAGTTATGGAGCGCGCCACTGACAAACTTCCCAGTTGCCATATGGCGCGCTCAGGGAAGAAGAAGATGCGTTCGCGGTCGTTTGGACGATCGGTTTCTCCCTGAACATAGACCACCAGCTCAGCAGAGCCTTCCATTCCTTCCTGATCTCCAGTGGGAGATCGAGAGAACATGGAAAGAAACCGTACTCTGCCTGTATTCATCGACATCTAGCGGGGTAATTTCGAGCTGATGTTGAGGGGATTCAGGAGTATGGTTATGTGCTCGATGCCGCCCCATTGGCGAGCGTTCGCGAAATAATATCTCCTTATCTGGGCGGTGTGTATTAGAGCACTAAAGCTCCGACTCTGCCATCAAGCCCAGCAAAACCGCGACTGGCAGATGGCGGGCGTACGGCAGCAGGTCCCAGGCTGGTGCTGCCCTTCATACCGTAGCAGTGCCCGAAGCCTACCGAAACTGACCTGCTGCGGATCGACCGGAGAGCTGGGGCTGTCCCCTGAGCGTGTCGCTTCATTCGCGCCGGACCTGAATTTATGTCTCAGTGCCGCTTCGACAGACTGCTGCGCGTCGATTGGCGATGGATGGCGTGGTGACCGGAGAGGCATCTCAGCTCAACTAGCTGATATGGGGGAGAAAAGAAAAAATCCCTTCTCCTTGGGTTCACCAGTTTAGCACTCTAAGCTTTGGCACCTCCGTTGAGGCGGTGGTTTGGAAAGTTTAGGGAGAGCGAAAACGCGGCTCAACCTACATTTACAGAACTTATACACTGAGATCAGGCTGGCAGGCAGTGGAGGACCTGGTCCGTCTTGGTCTGAGGACGTGGAGCAGGACCAGAGAGGTCTGAATGTCCCTCGTCGCCCTCCATGGAGGTAGAGGGCGCCAGGGGAAGCCTCCTGCAGAAAAAGAGGACTTAAGTATAGGCTTCACCAGGCCTGCTCTGTGCTGACTCCATGTTTTGTGGTTGTCAGGTTGTAGGCCTTACCAGGCCTCCTGGAGTTGAGCTCCCACATGTGGTTGTCGGGTAGTAGGCCTCTCAGGTCTCCCTGAGTAGTTTCTGAGTGGTGCTGGGTTTTTGTAGCTAGTGGCCGGC
>NW_024874459.1:0-398 GCF_018340385.1 Cyprinus carpio
ATAATTGCACTGTCCATGGAGCGGACCTGACTCACATTTCACTGCTGGTTATATATGCTCTATTTAATTGTGTATGTGACGAATAAAAATCTTGAATCTTGAATCTTACATCAACCACCAAGGGGGTCTGCGCTCATGCCATTTGTACAAACTAGCGTACCAGATCCTTGTGTGGTCCCAGGCAGACATCCTGTTGAGGCATGGGCCAAGGCCTGGGGAATGGATGCTTCACCCCGAGGTGGTGAAGCAGATATGGAGAATTTTTGGCCAGACTCAGCTGGACCTGTTTGCGGCTCGATAGACATTGCATTGAGTGAGTGACGTGACATACAGCAAAGTATGGTGACCCATACTCAAAATTCGTGCTCTGCATTTAACCCATCCAAAGTGCACACACA
>NW_024874460.1:0-817 GCF_018340385.1 Cyprinus carpio
TTGTTTCATTTGATTTCAGGTGTGTCTCACTTGTTCTAGTAATTTATTATTACTTTAGTTTAGTCTGTTTTAGTCTGTGTTGCGGGTCTACTATGTTTGTACTTCGTGTGTCATTCCTAAGTTCCTAGTTCCTGAGTTGGATTTATCCCTGTCTTGGGTCTAATAAAGACTATTTTGTGTATTCCACGGATCCGTGTTCCTTCCGACAGCAAGCATTGACAGAAGACCCGACCGAATCAGTTTAATCCATGGTTTCCCTCTGTTTTTGTTTCCCATTTTTTTTCCTGCACTGTGTTTTTTGATTCCGTTGTGTGTTTTTATGGATCCACTCTATCGGTCAAAATTCTACCTGCTCCTGCTGGAGACAGGGATAGATCACTTGAGGCCATACCAGACTGTTCCGCATCTCCCGCTGCAACCGCCCAGCTACTCGGACGACGTGCTCTATGTGTTCTAATGCATGCCAGTTTAAACATTTCATGCAGAGCCTGTCGCCCCAAGATGGTCCTCGCTTCTAATTTTGCTGCCTTTGTGGAGTGGACACTGACGGTGAAATGGATCTCCGCTCCCCGCCTGTTCCCAGGAGAATCTCACCAGTTCCACTCTCAACCCAGTGCCCAGCCTCACCATTAGTGGTATTCCACGGCCCGAAGTCCTTCCGCAGCGATCGCGGGATTAACTTTAAGTGAACCTTAGTTCCCAGGACATCTCTACATGAAGGATTTTGGAATGCTGATGCTGTAAAAGGAGTGGAGACTAAGCATGTAACGATTCACTGAACTCGCGATGCGATACGATTCACGATACTGGTTTCACG
>NW_024874461.1:0-1150 GCF_018340385.1 Cyprinus carpio
GGATGCCGGAAGTATGGCCCAGAGATGCAGCATCATGTTTCCTTGAGGAACCATGGTTACATGTGTAACCTGAGAAGTTCCTCTTCAGGAACTCAAGCTGCGTCGGAGGACACTTTTGGAACAACTATGCCCACCGCCAGACTTTCAAATCTTTGCCTAGTGTGGAAGAGCACAGCTAAAGCAAGAGAAGGAGCCAGGAGCTTGACAAGTAATCGGGGACAGCCTGTCCAATGGCCAAACTTCAGAAGGAATGAGTCTTGACCCCCAAGAGAGGGGATATCAGAGGACTCAAGGCTTTAAGATAGCATCCTGATCCACCGCTTAGCAAACGCTTCTTCTGGCTGCAGCACCGCAGAGGAAATGTGTAACCAGAGGGTGTCTGCCCACTGACTGGCCATCGAGAGGGGTGCAGTAGGCCACAATGGCCGCCACATAGACCTTCAGGGTGGAGTGGGTTAACTCTGTGGAGAGAAAGGCCTGCAGGAACTCCAGAACTCTACCAAACCGGGCATTAACTGGGTCAGCAGCGTCTCAGGAACCAGCAGGTGAAATTTTTTGTACTTCAAGCCTAACATTTCCTCAGGAGTAATCTGGATTGGATGCTGGTCTCACAAACAACCTCGGTTTGAGAGACCTGGAAGCTACCTGGAAGCCTTCGACCCATTGCTTCCACTCCAAGTGGGTGCGTGCTCTTCCACCTTTGGGGAGAGTTCCTCCCTGATGGCACTCTCCCCTTGAGAGCCATCTGGGAGAGAGAAATCAGAATCCAAGAACCATGCCTGGCCTGTTCAGAGCAGGGGGCTACTAGCAGCAGGAGGACCCCGCCCCGGGGCATTTCTCCAAGAACTCCTGGGAGCGAGCAATTTGGGGAAAGGCTTACAGGCGAAGTCTAAGGCCACGTCTGTGCCATGGAATCCAGCCCCAATGGAGCTGGATGATTCAGAGAGAGAACCCTGTGGGGAAGTCGTGGCCTAGTGGTTAGAGAGTTTGACTCCTAACCCTAAGGTTCTGGGTTCGAGTCCCGGGCCGGCAATACCACGACTGAGGTGCCCTTGAGCACACCGAACCCCCAACTGATCCCCGGGCACCGCAGCATAAATGGCTGCCCACTGCTCTGGGTGTGTGTTCATGGTGTGTGTGCACTTTGGAT
>NW_024874462.1:0-1883 GCF_018340385.1 Cyprinus carpio
TTTAATATGAACAGTCACGAAATTTGCATCCTGCTGAGTTCTGTGCGTCTATGTGTGTGTGTGAATGAATAAATGAATGAAATGAATTGGCAGAGATGTGTGGGTTAGTTTCACTACATAGACTGAAGCGTGTGTGACGCTTTTAGTAATTTCAGCATTCCTGCAGTCTCAATGAGGAAATAACTACATAAACAACATCACCGGAGTGGGGGGGGGGGGGGGGAGGGAACTGTTCTGAGTCACTTCACAAGCATTTTACCCATTTCTACTTGAAAAAAACCAGTGTCAATTTTAAAGGTATCTATAGCAAGCCAGGGTTTCCCACACATTGATTTTATTACAATATCAAAACTTCAACCGCCACAAATAGATTTTCCAAAAAGGCTTTGACTTCAGTTGAATAAACATGAAAGCACTGCACATTTCAAAATCAAAAACGCGAATGTTTTTATATCACTGTATTTCCGAAAGGAAACCGACTGGTATTTGTAGGAAAATTTTCGATTTCATTTTTCATTTCATTTTGACATGTAATGCTTGATAAATGCAGCGTTAGTGAGCTTATTGCTGCTAGCTTTGCAGCCATTACCAGCGAGAATCTCTGTATCTCTCCGCTCTCCTGTGCATCCTGCTGGCAGAAAATGGAATTGCATATATATGTATATATGGGGGCGGGGGAGTGCGCCACAAACAGAGTGTGTAAGGCGTGTGGAAACACTGCAACCCAGCAAAATAAAAGTTCATTTTTACGAAAAAGGCATTGTGCTAGAAATATTTACTATTATTTAGTAGAATGTATGGGATACTCGCTATTACTGTTGAAAAAATTAATAAACTTTATTTTTTAAAGAAATAAATCACACAACATTTCCTCTTGCATGTTTTAATTCCTTTAATAGCAAATCCCCCTTAGTTTAACAAAAAATAGAGTGTGTTTAAACTTAATTAATAAAAGGCAAATTAATTTGGGTGAACTTAGTTTACTGTTTTTCATAATTATATTTCTTGTGAAAACTTTAAACACCATTGTAAAAAGTATAGAATGGCATTGTTTTTAATTTTAATGATAAAAAGTGTGTGTGTTTTTTTTTTTGGTTTTTTTAATTAGCATATTTTTGTGCTTTGCTTTGGTACCGAAATTGGTATTACCATTGATATTATCATGGTGAGCTACTAGCTGACATCTGGCTGTGATTAGTTAAGTTGTTTACAAGGTCTCATTTCTTTGTCTGATATTAGTTGGAAAATATCCAGGCAATAATTAGGAACTGCTTCAACGTGTGAATAGAGAACTTTTCCACTACTTCAACTGTTCATTTAAATCACACTGCTATTCCTATCAACCCGAGCAAAATCAAACCAAAGATTTTGTGTTGTGAAGATGACTGCAATTCACAACACTAGATGCACTATAGAAGAGTGGATCCATGCATCACTAGTACCTTTTGCAGGATTCACAATATAAGAACAACTAATCTAAGCTAAATTTCAAAATTTGTACTGATATTGCTATTGTATCTTTAAATTATTTTTGGATGTAGATCATACACTTTTTAAGTGCAAATGAACAAATGAACTCTGCTTATAATTTGTTGTTAGTAACATTTGTATTGTTGTTGCAAGGTCCCCTCAAATCATGGGGATGCATGTGTATTAGTGTGTGCGCAAGGTCCCCGCAAATCACGGGAATGTGTGTGTATTATGCAAATGCATCAGTGGCAAATCCTTTACATATGTACATATTCACTGAGAGGGTGCTCTGGAGGAGTGGGCACTTGAGCGAGCTCTGGGACTGGGGCCATCCCTGGGCTTAACAGGGAATCAGGAGCCCATCCGGGGCTTAACTCGGGAACAGGAGTCCATCTGGGGCTTAACTCGAGGAC
>NW_024874463.1:0-914 GCF_018340385.1 Cyprinus carpio
ATGAACTCAAAAAGACTTCTAAAATGGATATCAGTCCATTGCTCAACTCCATATCATACATGTAACCCACACATTTGATTTTAATGTTTCTAATCACTTATTGTGTATGTCTTTTTAAATAACTCTTGAATAGCTTAAGGGATCATATTCATGTTTAGTATGTGTGTGTTCAATATTCTTGCTTGAAACGCTTGACCATCAGTTATTTGTCAAATGTATCATATTCTTGTTATAGAATCATGTCCAAATTATACCCTGCAAGAGCGGAAAATTCGACCACGTGCTTGATAAGATAACATATGATTTATGAATGGGTGGACAAACAATGCAACACCCTGAGAAAAGACAATATCTAATTGGTCAAGACAACATTTGAGGTGTGGCCAAAAGGCCAGTTTAAATACTCAGGACACCATCAAATTTTGCTTTTAGCTTTTAGCTGCTTAGCTTTTGCTATCAGTCATGCCGCTTTTAGCCTGCTTTTAGCTTTAGCTTTTTAGTCATGCTTTGTCATCACTTTTAGCGCTTCTTCGAGCGCCGCTCCAGCTGCTTCGCCTGCACGCCTGCTGCTACTTAGCCACGATGAGAAGAAACACCACCTAGTCTCGGCCAAACTTTACTTCTTTTTTCTTTTTCCGCTTGAGAGTTTCGCGGTTCTGAGTTAAGTTTTGTAACGCCGCGGTTCCGAAGTCTGACCTCGAGTGCCCGCCTGAAACTTCAACCAGCCCACAACTCCAAGATCTTCAGCCAACGCCCCAACCACGGGCTTCCCAAGACGCCACTTCAACAATCAGCAACTTCGGAAACCCCCCTTTCAGCTTAAGGTCCATAAACAAACGGGTAACCCCGCTAAACAGGCAACGCTAAGTAACCTCCAGACTCACATCTGATTAAAATGGCTTGTTCGCGTCTAT
>NW_024874464.1:0-1887 GCF_018340385.1 Cyprinus carpio
AAGGCTATTTTTCATCTGCAGTCCCAGGACAGATGTTAAAAGTTACCCTAAAAGACAGTAAGAATACATATAACTATAAAAAAATTACAATACATTTAATAAATCCTATTAATGTTAAAAAGTACAATCGAAATACAGCAAAACAACAATCAACAAACATCTGACAAAACATGACATATACACACAACACAAGGCGAGAAGCCGGCAGAGGATGGAGCAGGACTAGAAATGTGTGTTATGTTGACGAATCTGAAATTCCAGCAGCCCATTTCTTTTAAAATGGTTCTCTTAAATATACAATATGTATGTACTTCTAATGATTAAAGGAATGCGGTTCCATTTTAGTAGCAGGCTCTAACAGAAAAAAGGAAGTATGACCAAATACATCTCTCTTTTTTTCTAAAAAAGGGAATGACCCAATCTCCCCTCAAGGCTGCACCTCTGGTTCTGTACGGATGTTAACAAACTGGTGGAGTGAGGGGATGATAAACCATTAATAATTTTGTATAGAAAGACATAGATTTGAGTATTTGACCATGTTTTCCCAACTGAGTAATCTGTGTTTTTGTAATATTGGACAATGATGAGAAATAATTGCTTTCTTATCCAGAATTTTAACAGTTTGTTTGTAAAGTGACTGCAGAGGATTCAGAAATGTAACACCAGCTTGTGACCAGATGGGTAGACAGTACGTGATATGTGATAAGATCATAGAGTGGATGTACATTTTTGCTGCCTGTGTGGACATTTGATGGCGAATGTGTCTAAAATTATGAGGTTTTGATCGTACAGACCCTTTTACATGTGATGTAAATGACAACTTTGAATCAATCAAAACCCCCAGATATTTGTATTCTGACACGATCTGCAGCCTTTCCCCAGAAATGAAAATATTTGGCTCAACACTGAAGTTTTTATTGGACTTTGTGAAAAACATTGCTACTGTTTTTGATGTATTCAGCTGCAGGCATGATTGTTTTAACCAAGCTGTAATATTATCCATGGATTTAGTGAGCTTCTCGGCCACCTGAGAAATATTCTTACCATGAACATATACTACAGTGTCATCAGCATACATCTGTACAGAAACATCAGGACAGACGAGCCGGAAGGTCATTGGCTATAAAGTGAGAACAATAGAGGCCCTAAAATAGATCCTTGAGAACCGATTGGACAGACTAAAGAGGCGGCTGATTTCAAAGACTGGACTCTGACATGTTGGAGGTCAGTGAGATAAGACTCAGTCCATTTAAAGCATCCGAGGAAAAGTTAAAACTGCATAATTTGCCAGCAAAATTGTATAATTAACAGCATCGAAAGCCTTCCACAAAGAGATCCGTGAACATCAAGATGAACAACCCCACCTCTCGGTCCAACAGAGCTCTGATGTTTTCAGTAAAGAAGCAAGTCATGAAGTCTCGTGGGAGTAATTGGCTCTAAAACCAAACTGCATAGGGGTGGAGAGCAAAGGGTGTAGTATTTAGATGGTTAATAATTTGTTTACTACTATTAGTTTCTCACCAAATCTTAGACACTGTAGGCAATATACTGGATGGGTCTGTAGTTTGACATGGAATGAGGATCTCCACTTTCGAAAATTGGAGCAACAATAGCTGGTTTCCACATGCTTGGGAAAATATTTTGTGAAATAGACATGTAGATACTCTTGGCGATGGGGGATGGGTCAGATGTACTTAGTGCCTTGAGCATTACGGTGATCCATATCAAAAAATATCTTTGCATTTTGATGGTCTGAGTGATTTAATGGTCTGTGATACCTCTGATTCTGTGACATTAATTAAACTAAAAACAAATTGACTTTTGTCTATTGACGGAGTGCATATATTCTCTGGTGTAAAACAGTTCGCTATGTTAGCCACAGAATCA
>NW_024874465.1:0-1944 GCF_018340385.1 Cyprinus carpio
CGATTGTTTGTACAAAATGAGATTTAAGAAAGATAAATGAAAAAGTTTCCTTTATTATTTCAATCTCACTCAGACAAAATGCTGTACATTTCTTTCTGAAACTGAAATATCTTTGTCAAATAACAAAACTAAATTGAAATATTAAAACAAATCCAAAATAAAATAATACAAATAAAATAAATCTTTTCATATAAACAAACTAAGGCTTTGCCAGTGCTCCTAGCTTAGAATCTTTTTTTTTGTTTTTTACATGTTTTTTTTAAGAAATATCAGCATATCCACATTTTCTGGGCAAAGCTGAGATCTCTGCACATTCACAATGTCCCCTGCTGATGAAAAAACCCTTTCACTAGGGACAGAGGTGGCTGGTGTGGAGAGATATGCTTTTGCTATACTGGATAGCAGTGGGTATAGCCTTGCATTCTCTTTCCACCACTTGAGTGGACAGCTATTGAGGGAAATGGATGTTTCAGCTCTGTACTTATTAATTTCTGCATCAATCTGACTATTGTGCTGTGCAACTGGTTCATCGAAAGTCCCTCCAAGGAGATCTTCCAATGCTGTTTTCTTGGAAGGAGGTTGTTTCAGCTCTGCTCCTGCTCTGTCTGTCTGGTCAAGAGGCTGCTCTGCTGCAGGGGGGTGACCACTGGCACCTTCTTTGCCCTCATCCTGCACAGAGGAATAGCAGAAATAAAAAGACTAAGTAAAATCTAAGTACAACATTGACAGGGGTTTCACATTGTTATAAAGGCAAGATTTTAATATAATTTGTTATGGTACTTGTATCATTAATACCAGCTTTACACAAACACACTGCTCACAGGCAATATGCCATAATAATAAAACAAATTATTTAAAAGAAATAAATTCTAGAGAGAGGTAAAAAATACAATTTAGAGAGAGTAAATAAATACAATTTAGAGAGAGTAAAATAAATACAATTTAGAGAGAGTAAAATAAATACAATTAAGAGAGAGTAAAATAAATACAATTTAGAGAGAGTAAAATAAATACAATTTAGAAAAGAGTAAAATAAATGCAATAGGCTACCTAGGTCCCGCAACATCAGTAACAGCTTCTCTCCTTCAGTCTGTGGAATACATCATCACAAGGTCTGTCTCTCTTCTGATGAGGCAGAGCCCGAATCTGGCCCGCCACGCAAGACCCAGGTTGTACTCCAGCGCACTGGTTTGCAGCACGTTCAGTATAAAGCCCCTTATGTTGCTCACAGGGGGGAATCTTCTGCTGGGACACGCCTGACCAGCGTTTCGCGCTAAATGAGAATACAGTGGGGTTTTTTTCGCCATACAGCACAGTGGTGGTCGCTTTTGGAGTGGCTTCAGAAGCTTCACTATGTCCCCTCACGGATGTGTTCGAGCCATCCAAGTATCGATGTCACGACATTTCGTCAACGTCATGTCAGCAGATAGCCTGTTTCCTTTGCCCGTATACCGACGATATCCGACTGCTGTTCCAGCGCCGAGCGACATCTACGATTAGCTTATGCGGTGGCAGCTCCAGCAGTATCTGTTTGGCTGCGAGCGCAGCTGTGGCTGTGGAACTTCGGTGAAAAAAGGCAGCAATACGCCTCACTCTGCCCAACAAACGGCTCACGCGGGGCACACTCAAACCCGCTTGGCTGGCTAAGTTCAAAGTGTGGGCAAAACACCTGACATGGGGGGCGAACCCAGCCTCTCTGACAGCAACATCCATATTCCTCGCGTTGTCCGTGACCACAGCAATTCCATGGTTGGCCTTTTGAAGCCCCCATTCACTCACAGCTGATTTTAAAACTTCAGCAATATTAGCTCCGGTGTGTGTTTCGAACAATGGGCGAGTTTGGAGAACAAAATTAACCATCTCCCACTCACTGGTTATCACATGGGCTGTGACCGTAAGATAACTCTGGGTAGCCCTGGAGGTCCAGCCGTCGGTTGTAATTGA
>NW_024874466.1:0-2505 GCF_018340385.1 Cyprinus carpio
TGAATTTTTTTTTTTTTTTTTTTTTTACATCAGATACATTTGGAATGAATTGAGATAGGTATTGAACCCACTATCCATGAATTTCATGGAGTGCTTGTGTTGTTTTCAGGCAAGGTGGGTTGGCATTTTGCACGATTGAGCCTTCCTTCTTCATCATTTTGGCTTAAGACTCTTATTCTGAGAGAGATGTGGCCAAGATATCTTATTTCTTGACGTCCATTATCTGGGCACACTTGCTTTTTGTTTTTATAATTTGTAGATTCCATTCTCTTGCACTTATCCCAGTCCAGCTTGATGAGTCTTTTGATCCCTGATTCTTTCTTTTTGTCTCTTGCTCACTCATACTAGGATGTCATCAGTGACGCTTGACAAATCCCTTCAAGATCTTCTAACATCGTGATGCCGCGCACGGCTTGCGCGCCACACTTGGTAAGAACTTCACTGGTTGTAGCCACACCAAATGGTAAGCTTAAGAAATCTATGCCTTCATAGTGGAGTGTTGAACGTGCCAGAGTTTTGAGATTCTTCATCCGTTTTTATTTGACAAGAAGCCTTCTTTTTCTATTTTTTCTCCGATTAGCGGTTGGACTCGAGAATATCTTTGACTTTTGGCATACTGGATACCACTTCTCAGATCTACTGTCAGTAGCGGGTAAGCTGTTCGTGTTTTATCGCTTTATTAAAGTGGTCTTGTGGATCTATGCATATGCGTATCTTGTTTGGTTTCACCACTGTTACAATGCTGTTCACCCACCTTGGCTCCGGTTCGGTTTGCTTTACAATTACTCTATGCTTTCCATCTTGTGTAGCTCTTCAACTATCTTGTCCTTGAGTGCCATCGACAACCTTTCTTGGTGGATGAATCACTGGTGAGACATTGGGGTCTGTTTTGATGTGATGCTAAATTGGTTAAACAACCAAGGCAGAGAACAGGGCATCAAAGTTTTTCAAACTGTCATCTTTGTCTTTATTTCATATATTCTTTCACACATCCCTAATTTTTCACAGGTTGTGAGTCCAAGAAGTTACCATCAACCACTTGAAATTGAATATTGTGCTTTTGGTTTGGTAGGTTGAATTGGTAAGTGGAACTTTGTCCTCAAGCGTGACATCTTTAGCGTGGCCCCAAAATACTACTAAGTCGAATTAGTGACAGGTGGATTTTTTGGGTAGTTTTCTTTGGCCACTTTACACTGCATGGTCAAGTGACCCAATTCTCGATTTTTTGTCTTATGCGGCACAGATCGCAATATAGGTTTTGTGACACGTGTAAGCAGGAAAAAAAACGCATGTGGGAGTGTCCCCGATTTTTCAGATCGGATTCAGGCCTCATTCATAGTGGCGATACATCGGATATGCATCCGATACGCTGCATTGCCTGCTGCCATGTAAGCAGACAAATGCGATTTTTTCCCAGTAAGAATGCCGGAGTGCGTACGCATTAAAACGCTGCATGTAAAACTCAGATAGTGGACATCCACCAACTGAGATCACACAGGGCATTATTATAAGCTAGCGATAGAGGGCGCCAGGATACACAGACGTGGAGCAATGCGGAGGTTTCATAGTCTTTAAGTCTTTGGGGTGAAGAGACAGTGAAGGCAAAAAGCCCCAGGGGTTGCTACAGAAATAACATCCGAGTGTTTGAGAGGAATTTCCTGCGAGATATGGGGAGGCATGGTTTTAAGCGGCTTTTTCTCTGCCGTCTGAGACCAATGTTTTGCCAGATTTTTGTGTTGACTTTTTCAAAAATATTGTGGGGAAAGCAAAAACACTGTATAAGTTGGTGGTATTTGCATCTGAATCCATTGTATTTCGTGCTTGTTTACTTCCCCTTTCGGGTCAGAATGTCTACGTTTGGTAGTTTCAGCAGTGTATAGTGTAAATTGCAAAAAATGGGATCTGGCGTCACTTTTAAAAGCATTCTTTTCTCTTGATGATGTAAGCAGCGTCATCAAAAACAAAAACATGGATTATAGTCAGAAAATCGGATTTGGGCCATCAAGACCATGCAGTGTAAATGAAGCCTATGTGTTTCCAGTGGCTTGAACACATTGTTGGGTGATTACATTACATGCTGCTGCCCCTGTGTCTAAGTTAAATGTAATATTCTTGATTGGTTATTTTCAGGCTTTCAGTCCATTTGGTCTTTTTCCATTCTGGGTTTCCGTGATGACTGTGTGCACATTTTTCCATTATTTGTGTTGTATGCACATCAGTGGTTCAAAAAGAAATCATCTTGTCATCCTTTGTCTACTGTATGTATTTTCCTGCGGGAGACTTGTTTTCTGCCCACATTTTCGCAAAGTGGTTTCTTTTGTTGATGACTTTGCCCACATTTGCCATCAAGCTGCCGGCACTTAGTGTTTCATGTTAGGTAACAAAATCTGAAACATTTCACCGTACTTGTGTGATTTTCCATTTGCATGCTTGTTTACTTTTCTGTTTCACTTTGCCACCTGTTTTCTCCTTTTGTCTTTATGTTTTTGACACTGTTATTTGTGC
>NW_024874467.1:0-1906 GCF_018340385.1 Cyprinus carpio
GGTGACAAAAGATGAGGTACAAGAAGATGAAGAGTCTAGCTCTGATGAAGGGGAAGGATACTGTTGGAGGAGAATAAGTAATCCAAAACATTCAGGATGTGAAGAGGATCCCGAAAGTGGGCTGTCCCAGGGGGGACTGAATGGACCTGACACCATGAGGAGAGATGATCCACAGAGGGCTTGCACAAGAGAGACTTGGGGGCTATTGCTGACAGGACCAGAGTACATACCTCATGATGCTGACCTGCCTACAGATAATTCGCTACCTGTGGAGAGGCAGGAGTCAGGATGAGACATGGAGTCAGAAGGTGAAGGCCCACAAGAAGAGCAGACCACTGAGGACCAAGAGGAAGAGCCACTGCAGCAGGAACCTTGCGGAGCAAGCAGACAGTCACTCAGAGAAAGAAGACCTGCTCAAAGAATGACTTACCCCATTCCTTGGACAACCAGCATTTCAAACATTGCCTACATTAATTACAATAACAGCCAACACAATTCAGTCACTACCCTTGACACCCACATCTGCACACACATGGTTAGCCATCTCAGTAATCCAAAACCCAGTAGTGCCAATTACGGTGATAGTTCCAACTTATAGAAATTATACTGTTGGTTAGGTGCAAATTGATGCAGTTTAATATTGATTCTGCATGTGTAAATGTATTAAGGGAATGGTCGTTCCGGCTAGAGTAGCAGAGGGTGCTATGATAGTGCTGTGTGTTGTGGATGTGTCTACCAGGCCGCTGGACATAACCCATCAAGACGAGTGCTGATCACTGCATTTTGTCCTGTCTTTATTCCACCATTTCACAGGTTGGTTGGAAGTTGTTTTATGTGCCATTCTGTATGGATATGTTGAAAGATCACATGTTAGTGCATATCAAGTGTTGGAATTTGATTTTGTTTTTGATAAAGTTTTCCATGTTTAATCCTGAAATGAAATCGCAATGTTCACCTATGATTGGAGGATATGTGGTAGGCCCTTGTGATAGAGGTTACTGAAGGTGAAAGATGTTTGAATATGTTCTTATATCAGTTCCTATAATGTTGAGTTTACTCAAAAAAATGCATGTGAGCCGCATCTTAAATGGCCAAAACATTCAGAGAATGTCATGTCTGAATATAATTGATACAGTTGAATGGAGGGGAAAGCCAGAGTCATGTGACACCGGACTAGCATGCTGTGAATATGCAAAATGAGTAAATACAGCAATCATTGATGGAAAGATCTTCTTCATGGAATTGCTGTGTATTCACAAGAAAGCAATTGAAACAGTGAACATTTGCATAAATAATCAATTTATTGTTACATAATGCATATTTTGACATCTATGCTTGTTCTAATGTAAGAATTTTGAAAATATATAAACCAGCCAGGATGAGAGCTGATCACACGATGTTTTTGTCCTGTCTTTATTCCACCATTTCACAGACTTCTGGGAACACTTAACCGTCAGCTGATGCAGAAGCTCCTGTACCCGCTACACATAAACACATTTCTTTACACCAAAGACACAAAATAATATTCTTTTTAGCAACGTCATATGACCCCTTTAATCAATCCACTAAAATAATCCATAAGTGGCGTACAAAAATTAAATAATAAATAAAAGGAAAAGTGTGTGAGCTTTCAAAACTAACTACGTAATAATGGTTTGCATAATTTTTGCCTTTGTTTGGATCATTAAAAAAAACTGGCCTACATGAGGTGATGTTTAGCAATTACAGTATTTTATTCAAATCAGTTTATATGAAACATGTATAAACATTACTTCAACTTACTTGAAAAGTAACAATACTATATTTAATATTTTTATTGTTCGCATTTACCTTTGTGTGTAGTTCCACCCTTTAAATGCCTTTTGGATAAATCTGAAGTTACTTTGTTTCAGATGTTTTAATCTGA
>NW_024874468.1:0-1766 GCF_018340385.1 Cyprinus carpio
GTACCTCTGTGAGCCATTAACTGACAGATGGACTGGCATGCCACTGGAATGGTGGAAACATAATGCATCCCACCTGTGCCACCTTGCACCACTGGCAAGGAAATTCCTCTCTCCACCTCCCTCCTCTGTTCCCAGTGAAAGAGTATTCAGTGAGATTGGGATCATCTATGACAAGAAGAGGAGCAGGCTCACAGGAGAAAATGCGGAGAGGCTGGGTTTCCTGAACTACAACCTGCAGCTCTTAAACTGGGAGTACTAAGAACTTAAGTGATGGATGGGTGGGGTGAAGAAGAGACTCAGGGACTGAAACTGGAGCTAAAACTAAAGATAATATGCACTTTTTTGTTCCCTCAGTAGTGACAATTATCTGTTGTTGATTACTTGTTGTTGTCATAGAGTGCATAGGTAGTTAGAACAATGGTTTAAGGGAAGTCCATGCGTTAAATAGACTGATACTGTCTCTAGGCATTGCTGTTTTTTATGTGAGTTTACACATTTTTTGTTTTTGTTGACTGTTACTGATCACTTGGGCACTTTGTTGAGTGAAGTTCAGGTGTTGTATATAGTTTTGTCACTAAGACCAAAAATGTAATAATGCGCCTAGGTGCTACTGTGTAGCTTACTACTCTTGTTTTATTTTATTTATGTAAGTTTTTGTGCACTCATTTTTTTTTTTCCCTAGATTTTTGATTACCTGTTGTGTGTATTTCATTTGATGTAAGTGTAGAAAGAGTCTCTCAGTGAGATTAGGGATCAAGTGCACTGATTGGAGAGGTTTGTTTTGTTTTAATAAATGTTTAGTTTAAGCAAATTTATATATCCACTTCACTTCTTATTACTTGACTTAGATTTCATGAGATGAAGGGAAAAAAGAAAGAAAGAAAATTGGCCTAAACATATCAGACAAAAAAAATCTGCACCATATATGCGACCATCGGCTGCCCTGATTTCTGAATATGGGCATCGGCCAGAGAGAAAAACCCCATGTCGATTAAGAATTTCTAGTTATTACAATGAATCTGGTATACTGCTTTTTGATTTTTTCATGTTTTGATGTACTGCTTACACAAATTTAGCAAATACATTCTTATAAGCTTCCATTGAAAACAGCATTCTTCGCTGATGCTGCTTGAGAGGCTTAGATCTTTATAATGATATATAATTTGTCAAGATTAATTTTGTCCCGCTTTCATTTAATCTATTTATAAGCATTGACATGTGCAAACAAGACAGTTCAGTCGCGGCATCCAGGTCACGGTCCTAGCAGTGATATACACTGATACAGAAAGAATGCAGAAGCTAAGCATAATTTCAACGACCTCATCCTATATAATTGCAATGTACCTAATGAGAAATCGATCTGATTGTGTGCAAGACCAAGTGACAACAGGCATGGAGATGCATTGCAGAGAAGAGGGGCGCCAAACTTTACTCAACGGCCAAGTGATTGCTGAATATTATGGTCCAATGTATTGGCACAACGGTAATCTAAACAATTCTTTGTGACTGGATATAGTTCTTGAATTAAGAAAGCGACATTTAGTTCCCACTTTAGGTCATGCCCCTGGAGTCTTTCTGTGTGTTTTTCACTCTCCATGTGCACTCGCCCCTGACCTACGTTTTCCTATTTGTTAATTGTTGTTTCATTTGATTCAAGGTCGTGTCTGCTTGTTCCCAAATTAATTTGTGTACTTGTAGTTAGGAATACTGTTTAGTCTGTGTTTGTCGGGTCTACTATGTTTGTGCCCATGTATCATTCCTCGACA
>NW_024874469.1:0-1893 GCF_018340385.1 Cyprinus carpio
AATTAAACAGTTAAACCAAAATATAATTTCTTTGTTTAGTGAGCAATCTTATGAACATTGAGCTCATTCTTTTAACTGCACAACTTACTCAAACACAAACAGATCTCAGGTTACTGCAGCGTATTTCTATATTACAAACCACTGTTCAGTCCGTGTACCTTGAGGGTATTTTCACTTGTCTGCCTGACCTGGTAATGTATTCATGTGGCTGAGACTCCAGGCAATTCTGTGTTTTGTGCCCTTGTCAATTGTAGATGACTGAGTGTCAGTGACCTGTGAGTCCATCTCACTATAAGTTTCATTGACTGCGTTGTCTGTTGCTGTTGTTGTGGGAGACTTTTTCTCCGCCCTTAGAAGATGTTTTCTGTTTCTCCTGTATGTTTTCCCATCTGTAGTTTGTATGATGAAGGATCTTGGTTGCTCAAGTGTCTTTTTATGATTACTGCAGGTTTCCCCTGTGACATCTCCTTGCTGTGACCCCCTCACTCTTTCTCCCATGTGGACATGTGGAAGCAGTCTTGTTTTTGTTGTCAATGCAGGCTTTTTTGTTTGTCTCTGTCTTAGCGTTTCAGGTTGTCTTGGATCTGCATGTTGCTCCTCAGGTGACAAACAAGGTGACTGATGTAGGTATTTTGGATTTCAAACCGACATCCCATTAGTAACTGTATTGGTGAGTACCCACACACCAATGGTGTGTTTCTGTATTCCAACAGAGAGCAATGTAGGGGTCACTACACTCTGAGCTTTCTTTAACAGGTTTTTTATGGTTTGACTGCTCGTTCAGCTTGTCCATTCGACCGTGCGTGTCCTGGGCTGGACGTCACATGTCTCTCCCACACTTTTGAAAAGTTGTTGAACTCGTGCCGGCATACTGAGGACCATTGTCCACACTACAATATCTGTGTACTATGCCTCGCAAACATAGATTTCAAGTCATGAAGTCAAGTCACCTTTATTTATATAGCTTAAACAAAAAAGATTGCCAAACTGAACAACATTAATTAGCAAAACAGTGTGTCAATAATGCAAAATGACAGTTAAAGGCAGTTCATCATGCATGTCATCATGCAGCTCAGTTCAGTTTAAATAGTATCTGTGCAATAATTTGCAATCAAGTCAACGATATCGCTGTAAATGAAGTGTCCCCAACTAAGCAAGCCAGAGGCGACAGCAGCATGGAACCAAAACTCCATCGGTGACAGAATGGAGAAAAACCTTCAGGAGAAACCAGGCTCAGTCGAGGGGGCCAGTTCTCTTCACAGACCAGACAGAAACCAGCAGTTCAATTTGTTCAGGCTGCAGCAAAGATCTGATTGTGCAGAAGAATCATCTGTTTCCCTATGGTCTTGTCCGGTGGTCTGCGTCTGAGACAAAGGTCTTTACAGGGGATCTATCTCTGGGGCTCTAGTTGTCCTGGTCTCCACGCTGTCTTTCAGGGCTGTAGGGTCCTTTCTAGGAACTGATGATCCATCATCAGGCTGGATGCGTGCTGGATCCGGGGTGACTGCAGTGACCCTCACGGCTTGGATACAGACTGGATCTGGTGGCTATGGTGACCTCGGAATAAGAAGAAAACAGACATATAAGCATAGATGCCATTCTTCTAACGATGTAACAAGTACATCGGGTGTTATGGGAAGTGTTCCCGGTTCCGGTTTACCTAATTAATGCAGCCTAAAAATCTTTTTAACGGATTTGGAAATTAGAAGTGTATTAGTATGTTATGTGTAAGCCAGGTTAAAGAGATGGGTCTTTAATCTAGATTTAAACTGCAAGAGTGTGTCTGCCTCCCGAACAATGTTAGGTAGGTTATTCCAGAGTTTGGGCGCAAATAGGAGAAGGATTTTGTTCAAGGCCATGATTACACTCTGAGCAGTTGTGTCAGACAGTTTG
>NW_024874470.1:0-2218 GCF_018340385.1 Cyprinus carpio
CTACCGCCCACTCTGATGCTGCATAATGACATTATTTTCCCCAACATTTTTGACCTTCAATGTCACTGATGTGACTTTGACACCTTTATTTTAGTACCTGTAATACAGATTCCTTCTATTATTTTTTGTAATTATTATTCCATCCATTAATTATCTAGATGGTGGTATTCAATAGTGTAATCTGTTCCACCACCGTTTCATAATGAACCAAAAATATTTTTTTGAACTTTTTTTGAACAAACTGCAGTAAAAACAAATCTGTACATGTGTTGTGAATTTAACATGCATTTGGGAATGTAACATCAGAGCAGAGCTGGCTCTAACCCAATTAATGACATATGTGGAGCAATTGCATTCCCCTGTCCCTGGGTTCAGACAGTAATGCTCGGTAAAATAATACGTTGGACGAAGTTTGGCTTGTGTCAGTGTTAATGTATTTAATTAAAATTTAAATTAAATGTATGCATTTAATAAGTACGACGCTTTTTAATTCCAAAAGCGCTTTACAGTGCATTCAGGCTAATAATTTCTTTCTACTTATCATGTGTTCCCCGGGAATCGAACCCCCAACCTTGCGCTTTGTTAACGCAATCTCTATCTAACTACTAAAAACCCACTTGAGCTATAGGACAACTATTAAGGGGGGTCATATGATGCAATTTAAAATTTTCCTGTTTTGTCTTTGGCGCGTTAATTACATGCTCTTGGTGAATAAAGAAGATCTGTAAAGTTGCAAAGACTAAAGTCTCAAATCCAAAGAGATATTCTTTATAAAGTTAACACTCATCCACGCCCCCCTGAAACGGCTCTTTCTAACCCGCCCCCACATTCTCTACGTCAGTATGTGGGAAGATTTTCATACTTGCCGCCCATATATTTCATGCAAAGAAAGAAGGCGTACCTTTTATTCTCAAGTTGTAGTATTGTTGTTGCGCTGCCGCCATGTCATTATAGACGTTAGTGGGTGTTTTTGCATCACCTGTGAAAGCCAGAAACTACTTTGTTTGGCCTTCCAATAGAGGGACGATATCCAATTTTGTCATGCCTGTGGCCGATCCGTGCTGGTCGGCTGAGGAAATACATCAACTTTGCACTGTGGATCGTAGAATGGGCTTTCACCGTGGGACCGAAGCAGAGTCCAGCCCGGGGTCGTCACATGTGTTTGCCACAAGCACAAGGTACACTCCTTCAAAGAATCCGCCTCAAGCCGCCCGCCCTCTGCTCACTCAACCGGCCACGCTCACTCTAGGCCTCCAGCCTCTGCTCACTCAAGGCTGCGGTGTGTGGCCGCTGTTTCGTTGAGAAAGCGAAACTACTTTGTTTTTGCCTTCCAAAAAGAAGACACGACTAGAAATCAGGTTTATATCATGTTTATAATGGGTTTTATGTTTATGTCTCGTTGCTCGGCCGGACAAGGCATCAAAATATGTTAAGAGGCGTAACATTTCCATCACACACTTGAGGCATTCGGACCAATCACAACGCACTGGATAGCTGGCCAATAATCACAGAACACCTGGCTTTTTCAGAGCGATGAGCCTTGTAAAAGTGACATGTTTCAGAAGGTGGGGCATAGAGGAGAAACAATAATGCAGTATGTGGAAAATAATGTTTTTTTTTTTAACCTTAAACAGCATAAACATTTCATTACACCAAATACACAAAATAATGTTCCTTTTAGCAGCGGCCATATGACCCCTTTAAAATGAAGAAGCAGCACTGTCTGTCCGCTGAAGATAAGGAAAGAAAGTGAGGTATATAAGGGTGAAGTTTGAAGATAAATTGTTGAAATGGCAGAATTGTTTCTTATCAGTTTCAGGGCTCCAGGCTGTGACTAAAACTGTGATTATTAAAAAAATATTAATTTGCGAGTGATGTTTTTGCTGAGATTGCCACTGGCAACTATATAAATTAACATGTTATGCCTTTCAAAATGTCCATGTAATTGTCTTTTTTCCCTGCTTGTTTTGCGATCGCATCTTTTGAGTTGTTGGACGAGTTAGACTGAGACGCTGTGGCATCAAAGGTTTAGTGGGAAAAAAATAAAAAAAATAAATAAAAAGACTTTACAAACCTGAGTCCCTCATCTCTGCCAAACTCCATCGTTGATGGGGCACACCTGCTAAAAGAACAGGCTACAAAGTTAATAGACATTGAAACAAGGAGTAAAAGTACAACATTAAAGTGCAGAAAAACAATGTCTATTTCGTGCACAACG
>NW_024874471.1:0-1645 GCF_018340385.1 Cyprinus carpio
CAGGGTGGCCACTCATGACCACACCCCAGCTGGTGAGGGGACACATCCGTCGCTAGCGTTACGCAGCGACAAGGAGCTCCCAGCACCGGGCCTTGAGACAAGAACCAAGGCTTTCTCCACATGTCCAAGGCACGTAGGCATCGCCGCGTGACCTTGATCATGCGAAGTGGGTTTCCCCTCACGACTGCAGTGAGGATCGACTCGATCCGAGCAGGTGACATACGTGCCTGCATCGTGGTCCAATCCCACACCACGCCCAGATAAGTGGTTCTCTGTACTGGAGAAAGCACACTTTTCTTGGCGTTAAGTCTTAAACCCCAGCTCTTTCGTGTGAGTGAGAACGACACCTCGATCTGAACCGCCATCCACTCTGATTGAGCTAATATCAACCAATCGTCGATGTGGGTGAGTTGTGAAAGTGTGGGGTGAGAGTGCAAGGCCAAAGGAAGAACCAGTATTGGTAGCTTTTGCCCCCAAAGCAACCCTAGGAACATCCGATGAGACCACCTCGATGGCCTCCATCCTCAGAGTGGTCCACTTCTGTTCCCATTACCAGGAGCTTGCTCAGGGGCCCACCAGGGTGGGAAAAGTCCCCGATGAATTGAGGTGGAGATCCGAACCAGATTCTGTGGCCTCTCACTACAGTGTGCAGGACCCACTGAGCACGCATTTGGCAGTAGTTTTCATGCTGCCAAATAGTCTACTAAGGGAATCAGCCTCGGAGACTGATCTCTGGGGTAATCAGAGCCAGTTAGCTCGGTGCCTGAAGCGGCACACCAGCAGGAGACAGCCGAACTAGCTGCTCTGGGAACCTCCGTGAGGTTTGCGAGACTCATAGCACCGCTTACGTTTCCGGGCGGTAACTGAGAGAAGTGCTCGCCGGAGACCACAGTCGCATTCTAACACACCTCCACATGTCTATGTCATGATGTGGGAAGATTTGCATAACACCACCCCAAATGTTCATGCAAATAAAGAAGACGTAACTCTTGATTCTCGCTGTTGCCGCTTGCGCCATGTCATGGAGACACTCTTTCGTTGTAAAGCAAAACTACTTTGTTTGGCCTTCCAAAAGAGGAAACAACTAGAAGATCAGTGGCTAAGCTTCGGTATTTTACAACAGCTGTTTCCATAAACAGTTCAACCCAAATATTTGAGTGTGTGCAAAACATTTTATGGAGGATCGTTTCCTGATCCTGGGAGAAGAAAGACTACAATGCCGGGCTGTTCTCCGACTCACAAAATCTGTAAGTATGTTTACATATGTAAAGGATTTGCCTCTGATGATTCCAAACATGAGTATTTATTTATTTTGTATTTAGCTGGTTAATCAGATGCACACTCTAGCTTTTTTTTTAGAACAATGAGCTTTGTAAAAAAACGAGCGCGCTTCCGAAAGGCGGGGCATAGAGGAGAGAAACAATAATGTACAGTTTTGGGGAAGTCGTGGCCATAGTGTTAGAGAGTGTTAACTTCCTACCTTAAGGGTTGTGGTTTTTGACTCTTGTGGCCGGCAATACCCACAC
This sequence comes from Cyprinus carpio, assembly GCF_018340385.1. NCBI lineage: Eukaryota > Metazoa > Chordata > Actinopteri > Cypriniformes > Cyprinidae > Cyprinus > Cyprinus carpio. The sequence goes on from NW_024874471.1 coordinate 1,527, forward strand.
TGAGGTTGGCCCTTGAGCAGGCATCGAACCCCCACCTGCTCCCCGGGCGACGCAGCATAAATAGCTGCCCACTGCTCTGGGTGTGTGTTTACTGCTGTGTGTGCACTTGGATGGGTTAA
>NW_024874472.1:0-1888 GCF_018340385.1 Cyprinus carpio
ACAGCAATGAAAAAAACATATACATGATATTGGATTCATGCCTGGAGCGTTTTCTCTTGATACATGATGAGTTGATGGCAGGAAAGCAGTAATGAGTCTCATGATCCTTTGTTCATAGGCCATGTGTGAGTCTCCTCCTGTTAGGAGTTTGTTCTGCTCTCCGTCCTGTCCTTTCATTTATACAGTGGTCTGTATCAGACTGACCAACCCATCTACCTCCCACTCTGATGCTGCATAATGACATTATTTTCCTCCAACACTTTCAACTTTACTGTGACTGATGTGATCTTTAGACACATTATTTAGGACCTATACAATATTCCTGCCATATTTTTTGTAATAATTTTTTATTTTTGTAATTTTAATTTTCCCATTAATTATCTAGACGGGTGGCCCTCAATAGTCTAATCCAGGGTTCCTAAATTTAGCCCACGCTAATTCAAAATAATGTGGCATGAAAATTCAAACGCAGCATCAGAAAGCAACAATAATAAAATAGAATCGTCGACACAGTCACATGCCGCTGTCGCGGTGGTTAGTATCAAAAACGTCTCAGGACGGTCATGCAAACGCGTTCCCTGGGGTGTGAAATCGAGATGCTGCGTCTGCGGATGCGCTCGGGGAACGCCTCAAGCTACGACCGGCTCTAAACGCGGTGCAATCCAGCCCAACCGATGGGCGACGCCAGCGGGCGGGGGTGACGAGCTTACCAGGAAGCTAAAAAAAGGCGCGCAACCGGCGTTTAGCCTCGCAGGAAATGAAGGATGCCGGGGCGCAGGCCCTGAGATGCAGCACCATGCTTCCGGAGGAACCATGGTTGGCATGTGTAACCTGGAGAAGTCTCCTCCTTCAGGAACTCAAGCTGCGCCGGAGCATACCTTTGGAACAACTATGCCCACCGGGCCAGATTTCTTCTGCAAATCTGCGGCCTTAGCGTGGAAGAGTACAGCCAAAGCGCAGAAGGAGCCGCGAGCTTGAGTCATAATCGGGGACAGCCTGGGTCCACTGGCCAAACTTCAGGCAGGAATGAGTCTTGACCCCCAAGAGGGATATCAGAGGACTCCGCTTTAAGATAGCATCCTGATCCACCGCTTAGCAAACGCTTCTTCTGGCTGCAGCAATCGCAGAGGTAGCCAAAACCAGAGGGTAGTTCAAGCCCACCTTCATCTGGGCCATCCTGAGGTGCAGTAGGCCACAATGGTCAGGCACATAGACCCTTCAGGGCAGTGAGGGGTTAACTCTGTGGAGAGAAATGCCCGTATGGTTCCCGCAGAACTCTACCAACCAACAAAGACCAGTCACATGGTCTCTGCACCAGGCGAAATTACTGTTACGCAGCTTCCTATGGAGGAACCTTTGATTGGAGAGATGGTCTCAACAACCTCGGTTGAGGAGACTGGAAGCTACTGGAAGCTTCTGACCCATTGCATCCCAACTCCAGAGTGCGGGCGTGCTCTCCACCTGGTTCAGAGGTTTCCTCCTTATTGCAATCTCCCCTGGAGAGCCATCTAGGAGGGAAATCAAGTCCAAGAACCATACTTGGCCTGGTCAGGCCGGGGAGCACTAACAGCAGGAGGACCCGCCCAGGCATTCTCTCCCAGAGCTCCTGAGGCAGAGCAATTGGGGAAAGGCGTACAGGCGAAGTCTTAGCCACGTCTGTACCATGGAATCCAGCCCCAATGGAGCTGGATGAGTCAGAGAGAGAACCCTGTGGGGAAGTCGTGGCCTAGTGGTTAGAGAGTTTGACTCCTAACCCTAAGGTTCTGGGTTCGAGTCCCGGGCCGGCAATACCACGACTGAGGTGCCCTTGAGCACACCGAACCCCCAACTGATCCCGGGCACCGCAGCATAAATGGCTGCCCACTGCTCTGGGTGTGTGTTCATGGTG